>NC_135889.1:10658392-10868319 GCF_964194155.1 Cetorhinus maximus | reverse complement strand
TATGTCTCTCTAGTTCGGCTTCAGCTTTTTTTTAGTGCCTCCCACCTTGGGATACTGCTCTGGGTTAATCATTTAAAATTCCACCTTTCATATCATATATCTTTTGGAAGCAACCCTCTCGAGATTTGTTTATTTAAACATGAACCTTTTACTGGCTATGCTATAAAGTTATTTATTTATTTTTGTTCAAATGGACAAAGACTTTTCCCTGACTAGCCGTGACTCATACCAGAGGAATTTCTAACCCTCAGAAACAAGCAGGGACCTTGTTATCTTTAAAGGGGCACTACTGCCCTTGTGACTGCAGAAAACTAAATTCCAAAGAAATGCACCAATGCCCTTTACATTTCTAAGGCAGAGCTGGCCAACAGAGACAGCATGTCTGCAAGGACACAAGGGACTCTGAATCCTCCATTATACACCCCAAGACCTGGGAAAATACATCCTTTGTCCAACACCCAGGAGAAGAACTGGGAGATATGTCACATGACCTTCCCCAAGCTGCTAGAACCTGGAACATTGCCACGTGGAACTGAACCCAGGCAGTCTACCATTTTACCAAGTAATAGGCAGCAACAAAAGAGCTCTGTCCAGGTAGATTGCCTGGCCCTCATCTACACTGTGAACTACTGGAACATTGGAACTTCTGTATCTGTGCCTTCAAGCCTAATTTATCTCTATGTATCTTCTCCCATCTTGGAAGTCCTCACTTCTGGGAATGACAGATCACCCTGCAACAGTCAGCCTGCTAACCTCTGAAGGAATATGCCATTGGATTTTTCATCCTGGACTCTGGATTCACATGAAACCATAACTCTTATTTTTATCATGGTCTTGCCCTGTACCCTGTTCTTTCCCTTATCCCTGTTTTATTGTATGAATGCAAAAGATGGGGGGGGGGGGGGGGGGGGGGGATGGGGGGACACTTTGCAAACCCCTTTCCCGCATTTTGTGTGTATGTGTAAAATAAACTTATTTTATTTATAATCTTATTTTACCTTATCTCGAGTTTGCTGTGAGGTTATTAATAGAGGATTAGATAACTCCAAAACTGAAGGGTTGGGAAAAATAGACCACTACTTATAAATTGGGAAATCAAAAACACCTTTCTGTTTATAGACAGGTAGTGAGTGGGGAAATCAGAGCTGTTTAAATTAATCCCCCTCCTGTCTGTAACATTAATCTTTAACTGTTTACAGATCCCAGGTTACTGTCACACATGGTGCTGTTTCTCCATGCAGGCTGGTTCCAGAGTGTTCTTTCTAGACTGTTCTCTCAGTCTATTACCATGTGACTCTACATATCATACTGTGGGTGGTGTTATTCTCCAGTCCCACATTAACCCTTGCTCTACTGAGCATCGTTACATTACAATGGCATGCAGGCACATCATACAACAACTATGCTTCTGCACCACAACCCCCCCTCCCCACCCGCCAAGTACCATGCCAATTTTCTCAACGAGATACTTTCACTGCTTTCCTCCCTCAGCCTCTGCACTGAACAGGTTCTCGTCCTCAATGATTTCAACACCCAACACAATTCATTATGTTTTCTCTTTGAGTTCATGGCCCTCCTATCCTCCCTTAATCTCACCCTCCATGTAAACTCCCCGACCCATATTCACAATCACCTCTTTGACCTTGCCATTTCACATGGTCTCACTATGCCAACAGTATCAATCACAGTTAAGACCATCTCTCATCATTTCCCTATAATGCTCTCTACCCACATCATGTTGCCCCCTCCAAACCCTACCTCCTATATTCACCCTGGAAAAATATCTCCCCCAATTCACTTACAACTCCACTCTCAAAATCCCAACTGTTTCACCTTCGGCCCTCTGCTCAAACACAACTCCACCTTCACCTTCACTCCTAGTCCCCAATAAACCATTATTCTCTCTCACCCTAGCTGTTTCCCCTGGTACAGCCCTCATCTCTGCTCTCTTATGTATAAGGGACTCAGATTTGAATGAGTTATGATGGACAACTGGTTTAGCCATTCACTGCCATATCTGGCTGGACCTTACACAACACTAATGGGTCTACTCCTCATCGGCTAAATCTGCTCACTATTCCAGAATCTTCCTGGTTCTCTCTCTTTTTCTCTCTCTCTCTATTTTCTCTATCTGTCTTTTCTCTCCCATCTCTCTCCCCTTTCTCTTTTGTTGGTGTTTTTCAATGTTGAGGTTGTTGTTGAATTTGTTGGTGTTTTTCAATGTTGAGGTTGTTGTTGAATTTGTTGGTGTTTTTCAATGTTGAGGTTGTTGTTGAATTTGTTGGTGTTTTTCAATGTTGAGGTTGTTGTTGAATTTGTTGGTGTTTTTCGATGTTGAGGTTGTTGTTGAATTTGTTGGTGTTTTTCGATGTTGAGGTTGTTGTTGAATTTGTTGGTGTTTTTCGATGTTGAGGTTGTTGTTGAATTTGTTGGTGTTTTTCAATGTTGAGGTTGTTGTTGAATTTGTTAGTGTTTTTCGATGTTGAGGTTGTTGTTGAATTTGTTGGTGTTTTTCAAAGTTGAGGTTGTTGTTGAATTTGTTGGTGTTTTTCAATGTTGAGGTTGTTATTGAATTTGTTGGTGTTTTTCAATGTTGAGGTTGTTGTTGAATTTGTTGGTGTTTTTCGATGTTGAGGTTGTTGTTGAATTTGTTGGTGTTTTTCGATGTTGAGGTTGTTGTTGAATTTGTTGGTGTTTTTCGATGTTGAGGTTGTTGTTGAAGTTGTTGGTGTTTTTCAATGTTGAGGTTGTTATTGAATTTGTTGGTGTTTTTCAATGTTGAGGTTGTTGTTGAATTTGTTGGTGTTTTTCAATGTTGAGGTTGTTGTTGAATTTGTTGGTATTTTTACTGTTGATGTTGTTGGATTTGTTGGTGTTTTTAACTGTTGATGTTGAATTTGTTGGTGTTTTTCCATTTAAGTTATTGTTCAACTTGTTTGTGTCTTTCAGTGTGGAAGTTGTTGAATTTATTGGTGTTTTTCAATGTTAAAGTTGTTGAATTTGCTGGCATTTTTCCTGTTGAAGTTGCTGTTGAATTTGTTGATGTTTGTTCCTTTAGAACTTGTTGGTATTTTTCAATGTTGAGATTGTTGTTCAATTTGTTGGTGTTTCTCTATGTTGAAATGTTTTTTTAAAAACCCTAACCTGAACCCTACTCCGCCACTCCACGTTAATAATCCCCACTCCCCCTCCCCGCTCCATTCTCTCTCTGAGAGAGGGTACAGGGGCTGATGGGGCAAGGGAATGAGTGAGGGGAAAACTCTTTCAGAAAGATGGCATGGGGGTTTTTTATAAACTGTTGTTACTTTACATGTCTTTTTATTTTTATTTTCCCTCAGCCTTTTATTCCATATTTATATGGTTATGAAAGTTTTCAGGACTTTTGAAATTGTTTCAAACTTTATCAAAGTTCTTACAAGTTTTTGCAAGAGGTCCATTAAACACTGCTCACCTCTCTATTTCCACACCAAACTTGTGACTGTGTTGATGTTCCTGTTAGTTTTGCTCAATGCTGTGTGATGCTGCCCTCCTATTGAATTCCTGATGATTTCCCCTCCATGTTTGTAGTAAGGTACAGCTGCCAGCAGAGGGGGGTGTTGTATCAAAAACAAAAACAGAATTACCTGGAAAAACTCAGCAGGTCTGGCAGCATCGGCAGAGAAGAAAAGAGTCGACGTTTCGAGTCCTCATGACCCTTCAGCAGAACTGAGTAAAATTAGGAGAGGGGTGAAATATAAGCTGGTTTAAGGTCGGGGGGCGGCGGGGGGTGGGGGGGGAGAGAAGTTGAGGAGGGGGTGGTTGTAGGGAGAAGCAAGCAGTGATAGGAGCAGATAATCAAAAGATGTTACAGACAAAGGTACAAAGAGGTGTTAAAGGTGGTGATATTATCTAAATGAATGTGCTAATTAAGAATGGATGGCAGGACACTCAAAGTACAGCTCTAGTGGGGTGGAAAGACTGACAGGGTATTATAGTTATAGATTTAAAAATAATGGAAATAGATGGGAAAAGAAAAATCTATATAAATTATTGGAAAAAACAAAAGGGAGGGGGAAGAAATGGAAATGGGGGTGGGGATAGGGGAGGGAGTTTAAGATCTAAAGTTGTTGAATTCAATATTCAGCCCGGAAGGCTGTAAAGTGCCTAGTCGGAAGATGAGGTGCTGTTCCTCCAGTTGGCATTGGGCTTCACTGGAACAATGCAGCAAGCCAAGGACAGACATGTGGGCAAGAGAGCAGGGTGGAGTGTTGAAATGGTAAGCGACAGGGAGGTTTGGGTCTTTCTTGCGGACAGACCGCAGGTGTTCTGCAAAGCAGTCGCCCAGTTTGCGTTTGGTCTCTCTAATGTAGAGGAGACCGCATTGGGAGCAACGAATGCAGTAGACTAAGTTAGGGGAAATGCAAGTGAAATGCTGCTTCACTTGAAAGGAGTGTTTGGGCCCTTGGACGGTGAGGAGAGAGGAAGTGAAGGGGCAGGTGTTGCATCTTCTGCGTGGGCATGGGAAGTGCCATAGATGGGGGTTGAGGAGTAGGGGGTGATGGAGGAGTGGACCAGGGTGTCCCGGAAGTAACGATCCCCACGGAATGCCGTCAGGGGGGGTGAAGGGAAGATGTGTTTGGTGGTGGCATCATGCTGGAGTTGGCGGAAATGGCGGAGGATGATCCTTTGAATGCGGAGGCTGGTGAGGTGATAAGTGAGGACAAAGGGGACCCTATCATGTTTCTGGGAGGGAGGAGAAGGTGTGAGGGCGGATGCGCGGGAGATGGGCCGGACACGGTTGAGGGCCCTGTCAACGACCGTGGGTGGAAAACCTCGGTTAAGGAAGAAGGAGGACATGTCAGAGGAACTGTTTTTGAAAGTGGCATCATCAGAACAGATGCGACGGAGGCGAAGGAACTGAGAGAATGGGATGGAGTCCTTACAGGAAGCGGGGTGTGAAGAGCTGTAGTCGAGGTAGCTGTGGGAGTCGGTAGGCTTGTAATGGATATTGGTGGACAGTCTATCACCAGAAATTGAGACAGAGAGGTCAAGGAAAGGAAGGGAAGTGTCAGAGATGGACCATGTGAAAATGATGGAGGGGTGGAGATTGGAAGCAAAATTAATAAATTTTTGCAGGTCCCGACGAGAGCATGAAGCAGCACCGAAGTAATCATCAATGTACCGGAGAAAGAGTTGTGGGAGGGGGCCGGAGTAGGACTGGAACAAGGAATGTTCCACATATCACTTTAATCACAAGATAAAGAAACAGGTTTGAAAATATGATCTAATCTTTTTTTAATTCATTCATCCTGAGGCAAAAGATCCACTGTTGAAACAAGTGAGTTTTTACTTCACGAAACCCCTCTGCCTGAATGTTACACATCCCCTGCCAGCAGGTTTTTAGGCGATGGGAGGTGGGGGTGAAATTGGAGAAACGAGATTCCTTCCAGGTTCAGACAGCGCCTCAGCCGGCCCTTGCCCCAGTCGAGGCCCTTGTGTGGCCAATTATTGACCACTTAAGAGCTGTCTCCCACCCAGCCTCAATTTTTAGGCTGGCGGGAGGATTGCCCTTATGTGGGGGGGAAAGGGCAAAAATCAATGGACTTAGATCTTGGGTGGGAAGCGGTGGGTGGGGGTGGGGGTGGATGGTGCCGGCATCAGCAGCCCCCCTTCTGAAGTCATGCGCCCCTCACCCCGCCTCCACCTCTTGAGGTCCAGTGGCCTCCAGCCCTCCCTCCCTCCCCGAACTTCTCCCGACACCCCAATTGCCCCCTTCGCACCCCCCCCCCCACCACTCCCCCCACCCATCCCCCAGGCCTTCCCTTCCCTCCCCACCCTAGGACCATTTAATCTTACCTGGGCCACCGGTGCCCGGACTTAGGCTCCAACATCTTCCTGCACTTTCTCTCCAGTCCACTGGGCAGCTCCTCTCACTGCAGGGACTGGAGAGCAGCCAGCCAATCAGATTGGCCAGCAGCTCTCCAGGGGGGGGCTTCCTCTTGAGTGAGGGGTGGATGCCCCGCCTGCTGCCATTTAATGCTGATTGGAGCATGAAATGGCTGAGGGGCACTCAGAGCTGAGGGGGTGTTACCTGCTGAAGCTTCGGGGGGTGGCAGGGAGAGAGATCGTGCCATCCAAAATATTCAGGCCCTCTTTGCCCAAATTCTGAGATGCTTAGTCATGACTTTTAACCCACTATGTGTTCATTAGCTTCCCTGAGGGGTATGTCCTCAGTGAGATCATTGCTTCTTCAGAATAGCAGCCAAATTTTCCAGTGAAGTTAAGTGACCTAGCGGCAGTGTAAGGTATTATTGTTGTACACTCTCACAGGTAGGTCCCATACCCAGGACAGGTATACACTGTCACAGATGCATCTGTCTATGACAGTATCGGTAGGAGTGACCACCGCATAGTCATTGAGGAGACGAAGTCCCATTTTCACATTGAGGATACCCTCCATCGTGTTGTGTGGCACTATCACCATGCTAAATGGGATAGATTTCGAACAGAGAGATAAAAACAAAAAGCTAAAAGCTACTGCGGATGCTGGAAATCCAAAACAAAAACAGAATTACCTGGAAAAACTCAGCAAGTCTGGCAGCATCGGCGGAGAAGAAAAGAGTTGACGTTTCGAGTCCTCATGACCCTTCGGCAGAACTGAGTATAGTTAGGAGAGGGGTGAAATATAAGCTGGCCTAAGGTGGGGGGCGGGGGGAGAGAGAAGTTGAGGGTGTGGTGATTGTGGAGATAAACAAGCAGTGATAGGAGCAGATAATCAAAAGATGTCACAGACAAAAAGATCAAAGAGGTGTTGAAGGTGGTGATATTATCTAAGAAAAGTGCTAATTAAGAATGGATGGCAGGACACTCAAGGTACAGCTCTAGTGGGGGCGGGGTGGAAAGACTAACAAAGTATTAATTGTAGATTTAAAAATAATGGAAATAGGTGGGAAAAGAAGAATCTATATAAATTATTGAAAAAAAAGGGACGGGGAAGAAATGGGGTGGGGATGGGGGAGGGGGAGTTTAAGATCTAAAGTTGTTGAATTCAATATTCAGCCCGGAAGGCTGTAAAGTGCCTAGTCGGAAGATGAGGTGCTGTTCCTCCAGTTTGCGTTGGGCTTCACTGGAACAATGCAGCAAGCCAAGGACAGACATGTGGGCAAGAGAGCAGGGTGGAGTGTTAAAATGGCAAGCGACAAAGAGATTTGGGTCTTTCTTGCGGACAGACTGCAGGTGTTCTGCAAAGCGGTCGCCTAGTTTGCGTTTGGTCTCTCCAATGTAGAGGAGACCGCATTGGGAGCAACGAATGCAGTAGACTAAGTTAGGGAAAATGCAAGTGAAAAGCTGCTTCACTTGAAAGGAGTGTTTGGGCCCTTGGACGGTGAGGAGAGAGGAAGTGAAGGGGCAGGTGTTGCATCTTCTGCGTGGGCATGGGGAGGTGCCATAGGTGGGGGTTGAGGAGTAGGAGGTGATGGAGGAGTGGACCAGGGTGTCCCGGAGGGAACGATCCCTACGGAATGCCGCCAGGGGGGGTGAAGGGAAGATGTGTTTGGTGGTGGCATCATGCTGGAGTTGGTGGAAATGGCGGAGGATGATCCTTTGAATGCGGAGGTTGGTGGGGTGATAAGTGAGAACAAGGGGGACCCTATCATGTTTCTGGGAGTGAGGAGAAGGCGTGAGGGCGGATGCGCGGGATATGGGCCGGACACGGTTGAGGGCCCTGTCAAAGACCGTGGGCAGAAAACCTTGGTTAAGGAAGAAGGAGGACATGTCAGAGGAACTGTTTTTGAAGGTAGCGCCATCAGAACAGATGCGACGGAGGCGAAGGAACTGAGAGAATGGGATGGAGTCCTTACAGGAAGCGGGGTGTACCTTGAGTATCCTGCCATCCATTCTTAATTAGCACTTTTCTTAGATAATATCACCACCTTCAACACCTCTTTGATCCTTTTGTCTGTGACATCTTTTGATTATCTGCTCCTATCACTGCTTGCTTATCCCTACAACCACCTCACCCTCAACTTCTCTCTCCCCCCGCCCCCCACCTTAGACCAGCTTATATTTCACCTCTCTCCTAACTATACTTCAGTTCTGCCGAAGGGTCATGAGGACTCGAAACGTCAACTGTTTTCTTCTCCGCCGATGCTGCCAGACCTGCTGAGTTTTTCCAGGTAATTCTGTTTTTGTTTTAGATTTCGAACAGATCTAGCAGCTCAAGACTGGGCATCCATGAGGTGCTGTGGGCCATCAGCAGCAGCATAATTGTACTCGAACGCAATCTGTAACCTCATGGCCCGGCATATCCCCCATTCTACCATTACCATCAAGCCAGGGGATCAACACTGGTTCAATGAAGAGTGCAGGAAGGCATGCCAGGAGCAGCACCAGGCATACCTAAAAATGAGGTGTCAGCCTGGTGAAGCTATAACACAGGACGACTTGCGTGCCAAACAGTTTAAGCAGCAAGTAATAGACTGAGCTAAGCGATCCCACAACCAAAGGATCAGATCTAAGCTCTGCAGTCCTGCCACATCCAGTTGTGAATGGTGGTGGACAATTAAACAACTCACTGGAGGAGGAGGCTCCACAAATATCTCCATCCTCAATGATGCAGGAGCCCAGCACATCAGTGTAAAAGTTAAGGCTGTGAAGCATTTGCTGCAATCTTCAGCCAGAAGTGCTGAGTGGATGATCCATCTCAGCCTCCTCTGGAGGTCCCCAGCATCACAGATGCCAGTCTTCAGCCAATTCCATTCACTCCACGTGATATCAAGAAACAGCTGAAGGCACTGGATACTGCAAAGGCTATGGGCCCTGACAATATTCCAGCAATAGCAATATACTTGTGCTTCAGAACTTGCCATGCCTCTAGCCAAGTTGTTCCAGTGCAGCTACAACACTGGCATCTACACGGCTATGTGGAAAATTGCCCAGGTATGTCCTGTACACAAAAAGCAGGACAAATCCAACCCGGCCAATTACCATCCCATCAGTCTACTCTCCATCATCAGTTAAGTAATGGAAGGGGTCATCAACAGTGCCAATAAGTGACACTTGTTCAGCAATAACCTGCTCACTGACGTCCAGTTTGGGTTCCACCAGGGCCACTCAGCTCCTGACCTTATTACAGCCTTGGTTCAAACATGGATCAAAGAGCTGAATTCCTGAGGTGAGGGAAGAGTGACTGCACTTGACATCAAGGCAGCATTTGATCGAGTGTGGCATCAAGGAGTCCTAGCAAAACTGGAGTCAATGGGAATCAGGGGAAAAACTCTCCGATGATTGGAGTCATACCTAGCCCAAAGGAAGATGGTTGGACTGTTAGAGGTCAGTCATCTCAGCTCCAGGACATCACTGCAGGAGTTCCTCAGGGTAGTGTCCTCGGCCCAACCATCTTCAGCTGCTTCATCAATGACCTTCCTTCCATCATCAGGTCAGAAGTGGGGATGTTCGCTGATGATTGCACAATGTTCAGCACCATTCGCGACTCCTCAGACACTGAAGCAGTCCATGTCCAAATGCAGCAAGACCTAGACAATATCCAGGCTTGGGCTGACAAGTGGCAAGTAATACTCGTGCAATGACCATCTCCAACATGAGAAAATCCAACAACCGCCCCTTGATGTTCAATGGCATTACCATTACTGAATCCCCCACAATCAACATCCTGGGGGTTACCATTGACCAGAAACTGAACTGGACTGGCCATATAAATACTGTGGGTACAAGAGCAGGTCAGAGGTTAGGAATTCTGCAGCGAGTAACCCACCTCCTGACCCCCCCAAAGCCTGCCCACCATTTACAAGGCACAAATCAGGAGTGTGATGGAATACTCCCAACTTACCTGGATGAGTGAAGCTCGCACAACACTCAAAAAGCTTGACACAGTCCAGGGCAAAGCAGTGCACTTGATTGGCACCACATCCACAAACATTCACTCCCTCCACCACCAAGGCACATTAGCAGCACCATCTACAAGATGCACTGCAGGAATTCACTAAGGCTCCTTCGACAGCACCTTCCAAACCCACAATCACTATTATCTAGAAGGACAAGGGCAGCAGATAGATGGGAATACCATCACCTGGAAGTTCCCCTCCAAGTTACTCACCATCCTGACTTGGAAATATATCGCCGTTCCTTCACTGTCACTGGGTCAAAATCCTGGAACTCCCTCCCTAACAGCACTGTGGGTGTATCTACACCACATGGACTCCAGCGGTTCAAGAAGGCAGCTCACCACCACCTTCTCAAGGGCAATTAGAGATGGCCAATAAATGCTGGCCCAGCCAGCAAAGCCCACATCCCATGAATGAATTTTAAAAAAGGTAGATCTCGCACCAAGGATTGGTATACCTAGTCACAGGTAAGTCCCATACCCAGGATTGGTATACACAGTCACAGGTATGTCCCATACCTAGGGTTGGTATACCTAGTCACAGGTAAGTCCCATACCCAGGATTGGTATACACAGTCACAGGTAGGTCCCATACCCAGGATTGGTATACACAGTCACAGGTAGGTCCCATACCCAGGATTGGTATACACAGTCACAGGTAGGTCCCATACCCAGGATTGGTATACACAGTCACGGGTAGGCCCCATACCCAGGGTTGGTATACACAGTCACAGGTAGGTCCCATACCCAGGATTGGTATACACTGTCACAGGTAGGCCCCATACCCAGGATTGGTATACACAGTCACAGGTAGGCCCTATACCCAGGATTGGTATACACTGTCACAGGTAGGCCCCATACCCAGGATTGGTATACACTGTCACAGGTAGGTCCCATACCCATGTATGTCTGACAACAGGTTACAGCCTCAATGTTCCCTAAATCTCCAACTTAAAAGGCTGAATGCAGAAAGTAGACAAACACCTTTCAGAAGTTTCATACCTGAAAGCAATGTTTCATATTTTTCACCCTCTCCATTGCCATTGTGAAATTCTTGGGAAGAAAGAATAAGATTCAATAAGACACATTCAGAATCAGAACTGCCTGTGCTGTTAAAACATGGATTCCTTTATTCTCCTTCTAGACTCTCTCTGTTGGTACATGTATGTGTAGTAGCCTTAAATAGATAAAATGCACAGTGCAATTCTCAATACACTACAACTGCCATGCCAGAGTGGGGCTCCTGAGCCACACCAGGCAATGCCAACAGAGTTGACCAACAAGGTATAAACTGTCATCTTACGAGATGGAAGGATGCCAGTGAATTGTCCAACATCAACAAGTAGGTTATTCCATCCATTAAAGAAACCTCCTCTCATCATGCTCAAGAAATTCATTGAAAGAATTTATAAAAAGTCGCTCTGTATATCATTAACATTCCTTGCCCAGTAAATGGCAAATCACTTGATAGTTGTGAAAATCATTGGTTCAATATTTACCTTTGTTTCCTGTTCCACAAAGCAGAAATATGCTCTCGATCTCACTAGTCTGCCTTGTTCAGTGTAGGAAGCGGTGCAGAGTCATAAAAAAATGGATGCACCATTAATAAAAATAATCATATCTTTCCTTTTTTCAATACAGCATGAACAAATGAGACATCACAGTTCAGATTCGCCACATATTTCAGGTTCATTCACATCGCTTAGAAATCAAGAGGGTCTTGAACAGCAAGAGCAACTTGCTAAAACCTTCAGACCTGTCTTGGGTTACAAGGCAATTACAGAATTCCCCGAAAGTGAGGTCACACCTGATGAAGTCAGTCATGAAGAGATCGACTGGCAGGAAGGGGTCAATGATCCATAAATGTTAAAAGTTGAAGCACTGGCAATGACACCTCTAAATTTTCCTTCTTGCATGAACCTATTTAGTTTAATCCGTAGTACCTTTAACTTTTATTTTGTGGGGATGTGCACGCTTGGCATCTGAAAGGGTACACTTTGTCTTAAGTTTTTAAATCTTTTCTTGGATGTTATTTCCCGTCTCTAATTACCCTTGAGAAGGAGGTGGTGAGTTTGCTTACTTAACCACTGCAATCCATGTGGCATAGGTACACCCACAGTTCTGTTAGGGAGGGTGTTCCAGGATTGTGACCCAGGTACTTTGAAGGAATGGTGATATAGTTCCAAGTCAGGATGGTGAGTGGCTTGGAGATTTGATCTACACTTTGGAGATTTGTTCTCTCACATCAGGAGATGTTACCACAGACTGGAGCTCAGAAGAGGAGCAATATGAGCAGCAGCAGCACCTTCTGGCCTCAGACCTGTAGCTGCACAGAATGGAGGGCAGCACCACAGAGGGTGCTGCTCACAGGAGGCACTACCTGTGACACAGGGTGTACAGGCAGAGGCTGCATTTCATTGACTTATCTCGAGAGTGTTTCAGGAGGCCCCTGTTCTGGTGCAGACTCGGCATTCAGGAGATGAGGCAGCAAAAGACAAGGCTGTAACATGTGCATCCCTCTGCAGCCAGAAGCGCCAAGTGGATGATCCATCTAGCCACTAATCCTGAAGTCCACAGCATCACAGATACCAGTCTTCAGCTAATTCAATATCCAGAAATGGCTGAAGGCACTGGATACAGCAAAGGCTATGGGCCCTGACAACATTCCCAGCAGTTGTACTGAAGCCTTGTGCTCCAGAACTAGCCACACTCAAAGCCAAGTTATTCCAGTACAGCTATATAACACTGGCATCTAGTCAACAATGTGGAAGATTGCCCAAGGAGGTCCTGCCCACAAAAAGGACAAATCAAATCTGTCCAAATACCACCCCATCAGTCTACTCTTAATCATCAGCAAAGTGATGAGTGGTATTGTCAGCAGTGCTGCCAAGCAGCACTTAGTCCGCAATAACCTTCTCATCGATGCTCAGTTTGGGTTCCGCCAGGGTCACTGAGCTCCAGACCTCAGTAAAGCCTTGGTTGAAACATGGACAAAAGAGCTGAATTCCAGAGATGAGGTAAGATTGCCCGTCCTTGGCATCAAGACAGCATTTGACCAAGTGTGGCATAAAGGAGCCCTGGCAAAATTAAGTCTATGAGAATCGGGGGCAAATGATCCACTAGTTGGAGTCATACTTTGCAGAAAGAAAGATGATTCTGGTTGTTGGAAGTCAATCATCTCAGCCTCAGTACATCACTGCAGGAGTTATTCGAGGTGGTGTCCTAGGCCCAACCATCTTCAGCTGCTTCCTTCAATCATAAGATCAGAAGTGGGGATGTTTGTTGATGCTTGCACAGTGTTCAGTGTGTTAGGACCTGTCCCTGAGCGAGGTCCCCCAATTTTTTATGGTCCAGGATGAGATACCCCAAATTTCTAACTTCCCAAACAGGACTCCAATTTTGTTATGCTCCCAGGTGAGGAGTAATGAGCTAGCTCCCCATCTTTATTCGACTCCCCTCAGTCAGTCACAACAAGGTTTAATTTAAAAAGGATGCCTTCCTTTGTAGATACCTTTTCCCAGTCCAAATGTATTTATGTTTTAGAAGGAGCCAATTTAACCAGGCTTTCTTCAGTCAAAGAAAGAGTAAGTTTATTAGTTACTAAAAACCAGAGACAAAAATAATAAAACACAACACACATATGCATAGATCAGAAATGAGATGTTGAGTACAAAAATAAAAGTTTTTTTAAAAAGATATATGAATCAGTCTTTGGCTTGTCCGTTAGGAATAAATGGTGAAACATTGTGGCCGTTAAGTTGGGTAATTCAGGTAAAACTGACTTGGCAGTTGAGCAGTTGGTTTGGAGATACTTGGTTCTGCAGGTTAACTAAAGGAGTTGTCCTGTTTCCTTTTCGACTGTGACTTTGCTGACTTGCCTCTAGCCAGAGAGAGAGAAATAGACTTACATGCAAGCTACAGGGACGTCTAGTTGATGTTCTTCTACTGTGATCTTCACACCACACACTAGCACACCAGAACTAGAACACATGGATCAGGTTTGCAGCTAGCTTTTTAAACCCATTTCCTGTGTATTCCTGGAAGGGAAAAAACTAACATGTCTTTCCTCCAGAATCTGCTTTCTTTAAACTCAGGCCATTTCCACATTCTGAGATATCACTCAACAGGAGATGGTTTCTGCTGAGATGTGGTAAACAGTTTCCATTGTCCCCACAACTACATGAGATTAAAGTTATTCATTGCATCTCTCCCTCTCAAGTGTGTCTGTCTGAAGTCGGCCTTGACACCTTTTTAGGTGCGACATTCCATCGGCTCTCTGGACTAGTCAGTCAAGTATAATCTACGCAGGAATTTTCCAGAAAGTGGTTACTTTACATTCTCACCCAGCTTTTGCTTGTGGGTCTTTTTAAAAAAAAAACACGTCTTACTTAAAAAGCTCAATATGTCTGTAAGTAATTCAGGCTGTGATCCGCTGTCATGACACTTACCCTACAGACAAATGAAATGAGATTCATTCTCATTTCATTACAATGGGGAAAAGAAAATTATAAAACCAACACACTCACACACACACTCATTCTCCTAGCCTTGGTCAATATTATCTCTTCAGTTCTAATCAGGTCTCTTTAAATTCTGGACAGGGCGTCTGCAATCACATTTTATTTCCTGGCAATGTGGGTGATTTTTAGGTGGTGCAGTTGGAGAAGCAAACTCCAAAGGAATAACATGGCATTCTGTGTCTTAAACTTTTCCACGAAGATTAAAGGGTTGTGGTCAGTATAGACTGTGGTCTCTCTCTATCCATTTCAGACATATATCTCAAAGCGTTTGAGAGCCAGTAATAAACCAAGGGTTTCCTTCTCCACTGTGGATTACCATTTCTGATGCTTGCTTGGTTTTTTGGAGAAGTACCCGATTAGTGTCTCTATTCTGATTCATCTTCCTGGAGGAGGGCAGCCCCTATACCTATGTCACTGGCATGGACGGCTACTTTAAATGCTTGGCTATAGCTCAGGGCTGCAAGCACTGGCTCACCTATAAAAATGGCTTTCAGCTTTTCGAAAGCTGTCTGGCTGGGTACGGAGTTTTTAAACCCCTCGAGGAGAATTATTTCATGGAGGTTTTCCTAAGTGACTTCTGTTTTAAGTGCCCGCGCCCACTGGTCAAAATCAAGTTGTTTAAAGCCTTTCAAATTCAGGTATGTCTGGTCAGGCCATTTCCTGAGGGTACGGGATTTCTGATGGTACACTTCCAGCACTAACTGGTACACTCTTAAAAGGGCCCTCTTCGCTGTCTCATAGTCAGTGGCACTTTCTTTAAGCAAGAGGGAGTAAAACTCATGAGCTTTCCCTTAAAGTTTACTCTGTAGTAATAGGGACCAGTGTGCCAATCGCTCGAACGAGATAAAGAAGGCTTCCACCTCTGCTTCATCAAGCTTAAGAGATTAAATGAGCAAACCGGGTTGCCTCAGCCCTTAAGTCTGAGCTAGTGGTCTCTTCAAGGGACACAGTAGGATTCCTGCCCCTCAGCTCGAGCTGTTTTAGTTTAAATTCCCTTTCCCTTCCTCTGTCCTGAAATTCTCTCTCTTCTCTTTCCCTTTCACTTTCCCCTTCCTCTCTTTCTCTTTCATTTTCTCTTTCCTGAAATTCTAATTTCCGCTGCTCCAGTTTTAATCTCTCGACTGCTACTCTTTCACCGTCCTCAATTTCCACCTGTAGACCGTTGGCCACCCCTTTTTAAATTTTGGGTTTTCTGGCTTTCAGGCAAAGTTCTAATCCTAAGTCCCTCGCTAGCTCTTTTAACTGTTCAAGGAACGGAGCTTTTAAATCCTCAGAAATAAGTCCTCCTCTCCGAGAAAAGTACTGGCATCAAATGTGGACGTTTCTACACTTTAGTAGTAAAGACTCAAGAAAACCATTTTGCAGTTTTTAAAATTGGTTTCAAAGGAAAAATTTACTTTCCCCACTTTAATTCTTTTGATTCACCTGTGGGAACTATTCTAGCACCAAGCCCCCAATTTGTTATGATCGGTCCACGGGCGAGGTCCCCCAATTTGTTATGATCCCGCACGAGATACCCCAGACTGTTAACTTCCCAAACGCGACCCCAATTTTGTTATGCTGCTGGGTGAGGGGGAATGAGCTGTCTCCCCTTCTTTATTCAAACCCCGCAGTTTATCACAACATAGTTAATTTAAAAGGGACCCCTGCCCTCGTGCATAACCTTTCCCACTCCAAATGTATTTATGTTTTAGAAGGAGCCAATTTAACCAGGCTTTCTTCAGTCAAAGAAAGAGTAAGTTTATTAGTTACTAAAAGCCAAGATGTAAAATTCTGCCCTTGGTTCTGCAGGTTAGCTGAAGGAGTTGTCCTGTTTACTTTTTGACTGTGGCTTTGCTGACTTGCCTCCAGCCAGAGAGAGAGAGAGAAATAGACTTCTACATGCAAGCTGCAGGGATGTCTATTTGATGTTCTTCTGCTGTGACCTTCACACCACACCCTAGTACACCAGAACTAGAACACACAGATATGATTTGCAGCTAGCTTTTTAACCCATTTCCTTGTGTATTCCTGGAAGGGAAAAAAAAACCAAACGTCTTTTGCCCAGTGTCTACTTTCTTTCAACTCAGACCATTTCCACATTCTGAGATATCACTCACAGGAGATGGTTTCTGCTGAGATGTGGTCATCAGTCTCCATTGTCTCCACAATCGTGGGAGATTAAATTTCAGTCTTTTGCATTGCATCTCTCCCTTTAAAGGGTTTCTGTCCGAAGTAGGCCTTGACACCGTTTTAGAGCCATTCCATTGGCTCTCTGGACTCGTCGGTCAAATATAATCCACATAGGAATTTTCCAGAAAGTGGTTACATTATATTCTTAGCCAGCTTTTGCTTATAGATCTTTTTTAAAAAACACGTCTTACTTAAAAAGTTCAATATCTCCGTAAGTAATTCAAAGCTGTGATCCGCTGTCATTACAAGTGCCATTCACAACTCATCAGAAACAAATGCAGTCATAGCCCACATGCAGCAAGATGATATTCAGGCTTGGGGTAATAAGGAGCAAGGAATATTTGCACCACACAAGTGAAAGGCAATGACCATCCCCAACAAGAGAGAATCTAACCATCTCCCCTGGACTTTCAATGACATTCCCATCACCGAAATGCCCACATGGACAAAGCAGCCCACTTGATTGGCACCCCATCCATCATCTTCAACATTTACTCCTTCCACCACTGACACACAATGGCAGCAGTGTGTACCATCTACAAGATGCACTGCAAAAACTCACCAAGGCTCCTTAGGCAGCATCTTCCAAACTCATCATTTATATCACCCAGGGGGTCAAGAGCGACAGAACCACCACCTGCAAGTTCCCCTCCAAGCCACACATCACCCTGACTTGGAAATATATTCTTGTTCCTTCACTGCGGCTGGGTCAATACCCTGGAATTCCCTTCCTAACAGCACTGTGGGCATACATACAACAGCTGGCCTGCAGCAGCTCAAGAAGGCGGCTCACCAACATCTTCTCATGGGCAATCGGGCTGGGGAACAAATGCTCAGTGATGCACATATTTCATGAAAGAATAAGAAAAAAATCATATCTTTCTATTTATCAATACAGAAATATTCAGCAAGACGTCGTGTTGTGGATTTGTCAAAAGTTAGCCCATCATTGGCAGAATTTATGAATCCAGAGAATGACGCAGAGGAAGATAAAACTCCAGAAATCTCCACAGAACTCTCAGTTCAACAGGTAAATTATCAATGACCCAAAACTGGGATCTGACTTTAATGAGCCAATGGGGAAGTGAGGGCCCAGCAGGAAAGGGCCAGTGATGTGTGTTCAAAGGTGAAGGATTGGGACAGGTGTGTAGTGATTTTGTACATACACAGTACAATGCAGTTTACCTGTACCCTGGGTGTGATTTCAGAGTTTGTTTATCTTCTGGTGTAGTTTGTTTTAACCAGGATGTCTTGATCTACAGTCTCAGATCATTAAGCAGCATTTTTATTGTCAAATATGATTAGAGCTGTCATATTGAAAGGCCGGGACATCTGATCACGCCTGGAAAAGGCCACACAGGGGTGAGGTGTGCCCTGCTGTGATTGAGTCAGAGAGCAAGTAATAACACAATGAGTGGGGTGTGCAGCCTAAGTGTCCAGCGCTGCTCATGACCTACACACAAGACAGGTGGGAGTCCAGGACTCTAAGGCCACTTATAGGTAGCAAGCACCTGTTAAAGGGGATTCTGGCTGAATGCACCAAGAAAACACCACCAACAGCAGGAATACCATCTACTGAGATGGCACTGATATGTTCTCATGGTGCTACAGAGAGAGACAGCAGAGGAGAGTGGGGAGATCCCCTTTTCCTGTTTGGTGATGGGTGGAAGACCTCCACAAGGCCATCAGTGAGAAAACATTTCAAGATATGTGAATGGCAGAAAGCTAGTGCTCAGGATCTGTTTGCAATGCAGGAAGAAGTTCAATGATCTGACTAGACATGTTATGGTAAGAACACTGCTTTCTCCAATTCTGCCCATTATAACCAGTTGCAGCCTCACTAATTACAAGATTCAGCACTTTTGTCCTAATTGCTGCATTCCGGTGTTTATGCCACTTCCCACTCACCTTCATTAAACCCTATCAGCATATTCTTCTCTTCCTCTCTCCCTCATGTACACATCAAGCTTCCTCGTAAATGTATCTGTGCTATTCACCTCAACCACCCTATGTAATAGCGACTTCCAGTCTAAAGCCTCTCTGGGTGAAAATAAAAATCACCCGAATTGAGATTGGATTCATTAGTGACTGTCTTACATTCATGATCACTATTTCAGGTCTCCTTCACAAGTGCATGTATCATTTCTATCTCTAGCCAACGTCATAGGGCAGAATCATCCCAGATTTGCACTAAGTGCGGTAGCAGGCGGGTAAAGCGACGTTTTACCTGCCGGCCGCGATGGCGGGTTTTCACGCCATATCACTCCAAACCTGGCACATTATTTATGCATTGCTGAGAATAACGCAGTTTCCATGGCGGGTAGGCTTTCATTCGCCCGCCCGCCATCACCTCGCCTCTTCATTGCACTGGAGTCCAGCCATGCACACACATCTCAGTGCTTCTAGCCCACAACCGCTGCAGGGAAGGTGTCCACGAAAGGCAAAAAGACTGCAGCCCCCAGGTTTAGTGATGTGTCACTGGAACGCCTTTTGGATGCTGTGGAGGCCTGCCCCGATGCCCCCTACCCCCACTCTGGCCGCAGGATGGGCTGCGGCGTGACCAACCAGGCTTGGGAGGCGGTGTCAGTGGTGGTCAGCACCAACGCCCTTCAAAAGAGGACAGCCACCCAGTGCCCTAAAAAGATGAATGATCTCCTCCGTTCCACCAGGGTAAGTCACTCTTCTCATCACTCTCAACTCACACACTCACAAACCCATCACACATCCACAGGGCCCTCACTCACTGCTGGTTCAAGGGACATCACCATTCACTCTCTCACACACACATTCATTGTCCTCATCCCATCTATGGGACCACTCACCACCCACATATGTTGGGCATACTTATGATCTGGCCTGGCAGGCGTGCTGCTTACACTCTCCCCATCTCTATTCATGCAGGACAAGCTGGCACACAACAAGAGGGAGCGGTCACAGACTGGTGGAGGAATGCCTGAAATCAAGGTCCTCACGGACTTTGAAAACAGAGCCATCCGGCTGGCTGGCGATGATCTGGACCGGTCCTGTGCTGATGGTGAGGTCGGCACTGCTCTACCAAGTGAGGGTGCAGCAGAGCAACATCCATCAGACAACTATGCTGTGAGTGATGTGTCCTCTTTCACAGGCCACTGCCATGCAATAATTATCTCCCCTTGCTTTCACAGGCACATCTGGGAAACAGCCGACAGAGTTCATGACCGAGGACCTCCAATTAAGCCCCAAAGAAACTGAAGAGGAACCTGGAGGCACCTTCATTGAAGACCCATCACAGCGCTCACCCACGCCCTCCACCAGCGCAGAGACACACACCTCGGTAGGACCTAGCTTTAGAATAGCCATGGGATCATAATTTGGTGAGCACATCGCACTGTCTGATTCACAGCAGGCGGAGGCAGGGACTTTTCCCAGTTTTCCAGCAATCAGTGGACTGCTAGTGGCCAGAAATTTGCTGAGTCCGAGTTAGATGAGGAGCCTCTGAACTCGGGTCATGTCACAGTTGCTGGAGCTGCAAAGGCAAGCTCGGGAACATCAGGAAGGGATGTCCGCTGCACTCCTCAGACTGCAAGGCACAATGGAGGAGTCTGTCCGCCTTCACTCTGAGGTGATAGTGGTGACATGGCAACACTGGTAGGATAGGGGTTGCCATGGAGACCTTGGTCCAGGACATTGGTCCTGCACTGCTGCACGGGCTGAATTCCATCATTGATGCCATAGTTGGTCTCCAACACTGTGTACACGAGAGGGGTGCCAGGCAACTCGATCTCACTCCAGCTACCCTTTCTCCTCAAGGAGTCAGCAAGAGGCCCTTAGGCACCCATAGGGAGGAGGATCAGCAGGTGCACACCCTGGGGCCATCCATCCAGGTGACTCCGGAGTGTCCGGCCAATCCGAATCCCCTATTCCTATGACCGCGGTTCCAGCTCCACAGGCCGAGGGTGCCACTGCCACACAACAGGACCCCCCAAGTAAGCCGGGGCCCTCCAGGTCTCAGCCCTCCAGAGGATGCCCACCAAGGTCATCACAGACAGCGCATTGCAGTCAGCAGGCTGCCTCCACCTCCACTGTGGATGTCTGGGAAGCACCAAGACGTAGCGGCAGGGTTAGAAAAGTTAAGAAGAACTAGTTTTACAGTCTGGGCACGGGTGTTAATCACTTGTACATACTGTTCACTATTGTCAATAAACTCCCAAGAATGTCTCCCTGCCTATGGCTCCTTGTTCTGATGAGCAGTGTTCGTGTCACTCAGATGTGAAACTTTTCTGCACAAGATAAAGGCAGGTGTCTCAGTCCAGGGCCTCTTCCCTGTTCTCTGTGCAGCCTTCAGACCAAAGTGATGGTCCAGCCTCATACTCACTGGACACATTACTGATGCCTGCACCTCGGTGGTTCTGGTCATTGCTGCCAGAATGTCGTGGGCAGGTGTCACAGAGTCCTCTCATTCTCTCTGTGCTCTCAGCACTTTTAAGGTGGGCCTGGCCCCCATCCCTTCAGCATCTGTGACCAGTGACCAGCGACCAGCTGTGCTTCAGAAGGGCTCAGGTGCTGAAGGCAGACAAAGGATCAGATGCTTCTAAAGTTTCATGGCTGCATCTCAATGATATGACCCTGATCACAGAGCGCAAGCGAGCTGCCCTCGGCCAGACAGGAGTCAGACATTCACAGAGTCTATGTGAAGATTTATGGAGTGTCCTCACTGCATGTCGTCATCATCCTCCTACAATCGAGAGACTATTAGGGCCTCCACTGCATCTCCATGACAGGAACATTCTCACAGAGGTTATGTGCGCTGCCATGAGCCAGACTGGAGTCAAACATTCATAGATGCGATGTGAGGGTCTGTGGGGTCACCTCATTGCATGTCATCATCATCCTCCATGAAACTAGCAGCTATGAGGGCCTCCCAAGCGCGCCTGCCTCGTATAGCCCGTGCGAAGGCCTCATCCCTGTCATCGTCGCCTTCCAGGACCTCCTAACCTTCATTCCTGTGGTGTCCTCCTCATCGGAGGACACCTCCAGTTCCTCCATCTCCACCTCAGCCATCGTCGGCCCGTTGCAGCGCCAGGTTGTAAAGGGCGCAGTAGACGACGACGATGTGTGACAGCATGAGCCTCATTATACCGCGCTCTGCTGCAGTCTGAGGCTGCCGCACGGGTGTCATCAGCCACGGTCTCTGTGGGTAGCCCTTGTCCCCAAGGAGCCATCCCGACAGCTTCTGTGGACCCCAGAAGGCTTCAGGGATCTGTGACTGACTGAGGATGTAGGAGTTGTGCACACTCCCTGCAAACCGTGCACAGACCTGCAGGATGTGTTTGTGGTGGTCGCACACCAGCTGCACATTCAGTGAGTGGAATCCTTGTAGTTGATGTAGTTCACCCCGTGTTGTGATGGAGATCTGAGTGCCAGGTGAGAGCAGTCGATTGCACCCTGACCCTGTGGGAAACCCGAGCTCTGGGCAAATCCAATCGCTCTGGCATCCTGGCAGCACTGGCCCCGGGTGAAATGCACAAAGTTTTGTGCCCTCGTGAAGATGGCATCGGTGACCTCATGGATGCATTTGTGGGTGGAGACTTATGATATCCCACAGAGGTCGCCTGTGGAGCCCTGAAAGGAGCCACTGGCATAGAAATTGAGCGCTGCTGTCACTTTCACAGCCGCTGGTAGTAGATACCCACCGTGTCCCCGTGGTGCCAAATCCTGCAGCAGGTGGCAGATGTGAACTATCAGTTCCCTAGACATGCGCTGTCTTCGGCGACACTGGTTCTCAGTCATCTGCAGGAATGAAAGGCAACCTCTATAGACCCTGGGTGTCGCTAGGCACCAACCACCGACGGCTCACTGTGGCTCTTCGGCGGCGTGTGCAGGAGCCCGAGCTGCCCCTTTTCCTGAGGTTGCTGCTCCTGCCTCTGCACAGCCAGGAGCCTCAGTCGCTCTCTCCTCCGTCGTCTTCGCTCTCTGTAGGCCATCGGGCATACAGCTAGTTCAACAGGCTCCATGATCCTGATGTACTCCTCCTGCAGGATGAAAAAAAGATACGTGGTTAGCATAGGTGTACAAAGAACATGTCCTGGTTAGGTGTGAAGGCCCCTTAAATCTTCCCGGAGAGTGCTGGCCACACCTTGGATGACCAGAAATTAGTGCGCTGCATGGCTGCCTGAAACCCCACCCACCTCCACCCCACTCCACCTGACCGATCGGCAGCAGCTTTGCCCATTGGACTGCATGCTGGGCTCTCAGCTCAGGCACAGGCATTCTCCTAACCCACACTGCAAGGCTGCACTGTTAGTCTGAACCACTGGGGAGACTGGTCCAAACTGGGATGCTGACATTGCAAGGGGCTGTGAGCACCTCCATGGTGACTGCTCCATGGCCAACTTTAGCAAGGAGATTGTACAATGTGTGCAGTTGTCCAATTGTTCTGCCATCCACTAAAATACTCATGACCCTGCAGTCTATGCCGGGGGGGTGGGGTGAAAATCTTTGTAGCACTTTGTGGCACTTTGATGCCTCTGCATTGCTCGAGTGGGCAGATAAGATAGAAGCCCAACTCCAATCATATCAATGTGGTTGCGCCTCAGCTGCAGAGGAATGGTCACTTTATACAGGTTTCCTGAATCTGTGACTGCTTCCCTCACCCACCCTATCCCCCACTCCGATTGCTTGTGCGCTATATTTAATGGCAGGGCAAATCTTGCCCTCCCCCCACAAGTTGCCTCAACAGCGGGGCTGCCCTTGACCACCACCCGCCCCCACACCCCCCACCCCCCCACCTCCTGCAAGACTCCTCAAGCTTGAGGTCTAACAGGCAACCCTGGCAAGCACTGCACACGTTATTGTGCACTCATCTCTGAGTTCTCCTCAAAGTGCAGCCTGCCAAGTCCACGCCTTTTATGTGCCGTTGTGAAACACGTCGGTGTGCTTTCCCGCCGATGTGGACGGACGATGGAATGGGGAGGGAGGTTCTTGATGTCCTGTGGCAGGAAACATGGCCCGCCATCAGCAGATCATCAGAACAGACAATCGCGAACTGGTTTCACGCCTGTTATGGAACAGCCAATGGTAAATGCTGAGCTGCTCAAATCCCAAAGGGAAATTTGAAACAACTGCCACAACTGTTTTGCAATTTGTATACATTTCAAGATGTGTGCCTTGAATTCAGTAGTAATAATACCACTGAGTCTTATAGGCTCTTTTATAAAATTAAATTAAACCTTTATTAATAGAAGGAATGATTTTAAATACATACATAGATCTACAAATTACTACTATGATAACTTCTAAATACCCTAGTTAATCTAACTCCCAGTTACACTTTCGTTAAGGCAACAGTAAGACACATATATTTTAAAAGACCCAGGCAGTGTAACGCACAATACCCTGAACAGTCGAATTCAAAGTGAGTTTTTCTCAGCTTCGGTTCCTTGTAGACAGCAGCTTGAGGCGTAGATGCTGGAGACTTTTCACACTTGTTCTAGATCTTAGAATGCCTGCCCTTACACACAGCCTTCTCTCCTTTATGTATATTTTCCCCTTCGAATGCAAATTCCCATTGTTTCACTATGTCTTTGGACTTTACCTCTAATAATAAAAACCTATTTTACCAGTAATCTTTGGGAAAAATAAATACACTGGCCTGAATTTTTCAGTCAGCATGTGGGGGCAGGCCTGACATGCTGGCACATAAAATGACGCGTGATGACGTCAGGCTTGCGTCCCAACGTCATCGCGATGTTTTGTTCAGCGGGTGCGTGCCGGAGTCAGCTGTGCGCCCGCCGAAAACTGATAGGCCTATTAAAGCCATTAACGAATTAATTAGTGTCATTGTTAACACTGCTCATCCAACCTTAAGGTTGGCGGGCAGGCGAAAGGGCCAATTGGCCTTATTGCTTTTTAGGAAACCTCATCCACGAGCATGATGAGGTTTACTAAAGCTTATATGAATCAAATAAAAAAGTTTTGTGAAATATAAAAACATCAATCAAGTTGGTCAAGCACGACTTTCCCTTTTCAAATCTGTTCTGTTCTTCTTCAGTGTCTGGGTGTTTTTCCATTATATCTTTTGAGTAAGGATTCCATTATCTTTGTGTTAACCCAACTGGTAAACAGTTCCTTATTTACCCATGACTTGCATCTTACACAGAGAATATGGGCTCTTCGACCATGAAAGGAACAAAGAAATCACAAGACTTTCACTAGCACACTTCAGCAAGAAGTTGCTAGCTCACGAGCAAGAGAAGGTGGAGCCCAGCTCAAGTCAGCAGGTTGGAACTAATATAGAGGATAAACTCCGCTGCACATTCTCTGCCCCCTTGATGTAGGCGTGCTGCCAATCATAGGGAGGGGCAGAGTCAAAGCCATGGCAACTGGCAATGCTGAAAAAGATGTCGCTCATTGTTTCTTCACACCTAATCCTCTTTGTCTCTTTAAATTTCTGTTTCACCCTCCACACTATGTGATCAGCTACAGGTTCTTTCACCACCTACTTCTCTCTGTCTGCTCTCATTTCACACCACAAGCTAAACTTTGACCCTCTCTTTCATTTCATGTTTGGAGAATGTGGAAACCCCAGTGACAGTGAAAAAGGACGGGAGCAGCTCACAGGAAGATCAACCGACCCTCGATCCGAACCTTTTAAGTAATAGCTCAGATCCTTACAACATAACAATTGTAGGGTTTGAGTCCAGCTCCAACTTGTCCCAAGGCTTCACATGGTACACAGAGACCAGCCTGTCTAGTACGAACCAAGCAATTAGCTCCAGTAGCAACACAGCGGGGAAATCTGGCAAAGTGGAGAGGGGAGCAGTGGCCATAGAACATGGAGGTTGAAAGGCTGGTAGACCCTTAGGGTGTGGAACAGAAGCCACCCTGGAATTCACTCTGTTGCTTTTAGATGTTCTCTAACAAATCTTTTAATCTGTAACATGAGCTAAACTAACTTGAGTATGTACTTTCTCCTGGATAGTTATTAATACCAGCTTATTGTACCAGCTTTTGCCCCAGCTACTTGAATCATACTTTTATGGCCTGGCTTTTCACTGACATCAATATCCAGATAATCTTAAAGCTGATGATTTTATAATGATTTGACTCCTGTATTCCTGTATGATAGATTCAATCCTAGTTACTCACATGATGCAGCTTGTATTACCCTGAACGAAGCAGGTGAAATGTCTCGGGTCAGTCAACTGTCTTCAACACTCGAGAGAGAATACTACAAAATAATGAAGTGTCCAACATCAACAAGCAGGTCATTCTATCAGTTAGACACACCCCCTCTCAGCAAGCTCAAGAAATCTAATGAACAGGTTTATAAAAAGTCCCCTGTGTTCACGGTGATCATTCCTTGCCCAGTAAATTGCCCAGAATCCCATACACTGACACTCATGAAATTCAGCTGTCTCAGTGGTAATCTTGACTTCCTATTTTGCAGAGCATCAATACACCCTCGATCTCACTGGTCAGTGCAGAAGGCAGTGCACAGTAATAGGAAAACATATGCAGCATTATTAAAAATAACAATATCTTCCTATTTAGAGATCTTTAAAAATGAAAGAAACTCCAAGATCATCAGGTTTAGCTTCAGATGCTGACAAAGAGCGAGACACAACTGCTAAAAATTCCAAGCGGGGCTCAGCTTATCAGGTAATTACTAAACTGTCCTGAACCGGGGTCACAGCTGATGTAGTCAATCATGAAGAGAGTAACTGGCAGGAAGTGGTCAGTGATCCATGTAGGTTAAAAGTTGAAGGGTAAGGTCTAATGTGTTGTGATTTTGTACATACACAGTGCAATGGAGTTTATTTTCCCTCCCACTCCCAGAATCTTATCTTACAGCCAATGTCCCAGACTCCTCCATCACCATCCCTTCCCAACAGCAGGATATATCCACCAGAGGTGGCAACAGGGTGGTACACAGTCGGAAGGGATTGGCCCTGGGAGGACTCAGCATTGCCTCCATACCCCATGAAGCTTCTTGGCATCAGGTCAAACATGGGCAACAAATCCTCCCATAGATTATCACTTACCATCCTCCCTCAAATGCTGAATCCACACTCCTTCATCTTGATCAGCATTTCCCTCAGTCTACCATTACCATCAAGCCAGGGGACAGGAGCAGCACCATGTGTGCCCAAGTTGAGGTGCCAACCTGATGATGCTACAGCACTGGAAGACAAGCATGCTAAGCAGCAGAAGCAGCTTGCTACAGACGGAACTAAGTAATATCATAACCAACAGATCAGATCAAAGCCCTGTTCTCCTACCGCAGGACATCGCTGCAAGAGTCCCTAAGGACAATTTCCTAGGCTGAACCATCTTCAGCTGTTTCATGGATGACCTTCCCTGCAGCATAAGGTTGAAGTGGGGGTGTTTCCTGACTATTGAAGAGTGTTCAATTCCTTTTGCAACTCCTCAGACACGGAAGCAGTCCATGCCTGCATGCAACTAGACCTGGACAACATACAGCCTGAGGCTGATAAGTGGCTGGTGACATTTGCACCACACAAGTGCCAGACCATTTCCAACAAGAGAGAATCTAACCATCTCTCCTTGACATTTAACCACATTTCCAGTGCTGAATCTCTCAGCTTCAACGTCCCAGGTGTTACCATTGACTAGAAACTTAACTACAGTAGCCATATGAAGAGTGTGGCTACAAATGCAGGTCAATGGTTGGGAATCCTGTGGTGAGTAACTCACCTCCTGACTCCCCAAAGCCTGCCCACCATCTACAAGGCACAAATCAGGAGTGTGTTGGAATACCCTCCACTTGCCTGGATCAGTGCAGATCCATCAACACTCGTGAAGCTCGATACTAACAAGGACAAAGTAGCCCCACTTGATTGGCACTTCATCGTCACTATTCATTCCCTCCACCATTGGGGCAGAGTGGCAGCAGTCTGTACCATCCACAAGATACAGTGCAGCTCACAAAGACTCCTTTGACAGTACCTTCCAAACTCATGATCTCTACCACCTAGAAGGACAAGGGTGGCAGATGCATGGGAATACCATAACCTACAAGTACCCCTCCAAGCCACACACCATCCACATCGCTGGGTGAGAATCCTGGAATTCCCTTCCTAACAGCACTGTGGGGGTCCCTACACCACGTGGACTGCAGCGGTTCAAGATGGCAGTTCACCACCACCTTCCCAAGGATAATCAGGGATGGGTAATGAACGTTGGTTTTGCTAGTGGCACTCAGATCCCATGCACAAATTGAAATAATCATATCTTTCTATTTATCAATACAGAAATATTCATCAAGACACCCAAGTGTGGATTTGTCAAAAGTTAGCCCATCATTGGCAGCTTTTATGAGTCCAGAGAATGACGCAGAGCAAGATAAAACTCCAGGAATCTCCACAGAACTCTCAGTTCAACAGGTAAATTATCAAAGACCCAAAACTGGGATCTGACTTTAATGAGCCAATGGGGAAGTGAGGGCCCAGCAGGAGGGGGTCAGTGATGTGTGTTCAAAGGTGAAGGATTGGGACAGGTGTGTAGTGATTTTGTACATACACAGTACAATGCAGTTTACCTGTACCCTGGGTGTGATTTCAGAGTCTGTTTCTCTTCTGGTGTAGTTTGTTTTAACCAGGATGTCTTGATCTACAGCCTCAGATCATTAAACAGCATTTTTATTGTCAAAAATAATTAGAGATGTCATATTGAAAGGCCAGGACATCTGATCATGCATGGAAAAGGACACGCGGACAAAAGACAAATACTGCGGATGCTGCAAATCTGAAATAAAAACAGAAGATGCTGGAAAAGCTCAGCAGGTCTGGCAGCATCTGTGAAAAGAGAAACAGGATTAACGTTTTGAGTCAGTATGACTCTTCTTCAGAGCTAAGGAGAAGTAGAAATGTGATGGATTTTATACTGTTTAAGAGCAGGTGGGGCAAAATAAAGGTCAGGGATAGGTGGCAGCTCAGGAGAGATTTGACAAAGATGTCATGGACACAAGACAAAGGGAGTGTTAATGGTAGTGTTAAAGATCAAAGAAGGTGCTGATAGTGGCATAAAGGTAAGATAGCAGAATGTGTTAATAGCTGAACAAGGGTCAACGTCCTGTGAAAGCACAACACAGGAGTAAGATGTGCCCTGTACACACCTGCTGTAATTGACTCAGACAGAAAGTAATAATACAATGAGTGGGGTGTGTAACCTGAATGCCCAGGGCTGCTAATTTCCTACACGCAAAACAGGAGGGAGTGCAGAATTTTAGGGACGGCAGATTGAAAGGCCTGGACATCTGATCATGTCTGGAAAAGGACTCACAGGGGTGAGGTGTGCCCTGTACACACCTGCTGTAATTGACACAGATCATCAAAGGGGAGGTGCATTCTGGCTTGAATGCACCCAAAAAATTCTTCTGAGAGCAGGACTATGGTTGATGTCACTACTGAGACATCACTGATATGTGTAATGAAATCCATGTGATCTTTGTGTCTCTGGATGCTAAATTAGTAGTCTATGGAGACTGTAACATTTAAGGTACAGGTTGTCCTAATGTATGTCACATTGGTTCCTGCCTTGTAACAAGGGTAGACCCTCTGGGAGTGTTTTGATAGGTCACCAGATCAGTCCAAGAGTTAGTGAACAGCTCTTTTTGAGACAGTCAGTGTCAGGCAGTCTGCCAGCCAACAAGTGCAGCAAATGCAGAGATAGGCAGGGGTCCCAGTTAAGTTGATTTAAAAAGTTAGAGAAAGGGGTGCGGGGAGCAGACTTTAAGTAAAGATGGCCACTGGGAAAAGGTACCACTTTGGAGTAGTGGTGTTCTGCTTAGCACAGCCAAAGATCTGAAAGTGTGCTGGTGAGCTGGTGTTTCAGTGTACTCTGCAATCCAGGGAGAAGGAATCTTGGAAGGCTAGATTGAAACCCTGTGAGGTGGGCCACTGTTAAAACCGTCTGAGTGGGAGCAACTTTTGGAGAGAATTCCAAGGAGAGATCTTCAAACGTGGAGATTGCAAATCCTCATGGGGATGGTAAAGTTTCAGTGAGATTGGTTAACTCACATCTGTGTGATTTGTTGAGAATAGCCTCCTATTCCTCTTACCAAAAAGCACCACCTCACAATAATCTATGTTGGAATTAATTTACCATTTGCACCCATTCTGCCAGTTTATTCATCTCTCCTTATATTTTTCACAGTCCTCCATATTAACTATATTTCCACCAAATTTGCGGAAGGGTGTCCTGATCGAGGCACCCGGAATCGGAAGGGAAGGGGGTTTCCTGCTGAAAGCCGCGCCCCTGCCCTTGCTGCTAACCCCCCAACCCCCTCCCTTGCGACCCCACCCCGTGAACGCCATCTTGCTATCTCTCACCTGTGTGCAGTGACGATCCTAGGCCTTCAGTGGCTGTTGGACTGGTAGGAGCCACCGCCTCACCACTGGCACTGCTGTTCAATAGAGCTGCTGGCCTCTGATTGGCTGACAGCCCTTGGCAGAAGTGACTTCCACCCCCGGGGGTCCTTGATCCTGGGTGAAGGCTCGCCTATCAAATGCCTGAATTCAGCGGGCCTTCACTAAAACAGGTGATGTGGGGCTCTCGTCAGTTCCCCAGCCAGCAGCTGAAACCCTGTCACCTCCATTAAATACTGTCCCGTGTGCTTTGACATTCGTCACGAGTCTATTTGGTGTTACCGTATTGAAGGCCTGTTGAGAATCTGAATATGTTACATCCACTACATTACTCTTATTTATTCTTTCAGTTACTTATTCGAAAAAATTCAGCATGAATTTCCTTTTTGTAAATCCATTCTGTTCTACTTTATATCTTAAATTACTAGATGTTTTACAATTATATCCTTGAGAAAGATTCCATTATCCTCCCTATCGTGGACATTAAGCTAACTGGCCTATAGTTCCTTACTTATCTACAATTTAGAGCTTACACAGAGAGTATCAGCAATTCTACCATGACAGGCACATGACACCCCACAAGTCTGTTCTAAGACACTTCTTTCCTGCAGGAGGTGGGGTGGGGGGGGTGCTTTGGGGGGGAGCACACAGCTTGAGACAGCAGCTTAGCACTGGGGGAGGTAAAGCTGACCAACACCTGTTCTGCCTATTGTGGGCAAGGGCAGACATGGACACATTGCAACTGCTGGAGGTGGCATCACACAGAGTTCCTTCAAAGCCAATAAAAACAGAAAATGTTGGCAAAACTCAGCAGGTCTGGCACCATCTGTGGGGAGAGAAATAGAGTCAACATTTTGAGTCCAGTATGACTCTCCTTTGCAACCAGTTGTACTCGAAGTTTTAACTCTGTTTCTCTCTCCACAGATGCTGTCAGATCTGCTGAGTTTCTCCAGTTCTTTGTTTTTATTTCAGATCTCCAGCATCCACAGTATTTCACTTTTATTCCTCCACAGCCAATCCCCTTTGTCCCTTCAGATTTCCAACTCACCCTAGCAGCGTTCAAAATCCTTGGCAACGATTTGTTTACTCCTGGTCACTGTTAGGAAAGGTCAATTATTCAAACACTAGGCACCAAAATGCTGTGCAGCCTCTTTAATGAGCGTTAGCAGGCGATTTCAATGACAATTAATGACCCACCGGATGGCCATTTCCTAGCATGTGTTTCAACTCCCTTACTAAGATGTTGTTTTGTGGTAAACATGGGCTAAACTGGATTTGCGATTCAAGAGTCCCCTCGGAGACTCCTTAGTGCATTAACTATCCAGGGAAAATCGGCCCCTGAGCATCTTGCCTGAAAATTAAGTTAAACTAACTTGAGGATATTCTTTGCACTGCATATTTACTAATACCAGCGTTTTCTATCTGTTTAGACCTTGGCTATACGGACCATTTAACTTCTGCCTGAAATCATATTTTTCAGTCCTGGTCCTCACCAGCACCAAAGTTGGATGATCCTGTAGCTGAACGTATTATAGTTGATTGACCTCTGTAATTCTGAATGATCTTTAGAATCCTAGTTACCTGTCTGGTGTAGCTGGTAATAAAGCTCAGGCAAGTGAAAACGAAATGTCAATTAATCACCTTTAACACTCGAAATAAAACTTCAAAATTATGAACTGTCCAACATCAATGTGCGATTGATTCAATCCATTGGACAAACCTCCTCTCGCGAAATCCAATGAGCGGATTTATAAAAGGCTCATATGTTCCCAGTACACATTCATTGCCTGGGAAATGAATCAATCACCCCGACAGCCATGGCTCATTTGCCACCTTGGCCTTCTGTTTCACAATGTAAAATACATCCTCAATCTCAATGGTTTACCCTATTCAGTGGGACAGAGGATTTGGAAAGTATAATGCAGAATTGCTAACAATAATGATTTTTTAAATGCAGAAATTAAATGCAGAAATGTCAAAAATTAGCCCTTCATCAAAGATTGATGCAGAGCAAGGTAAAACTTCAGAAATTCCCATCTTGGTGTCATCTGAAAATCTGCAGCCCACAACTGGTGTAGGCAACCATGAAGACGACAGCAAGCAGGAAGAGGTCAGTAATCCATGGGTGTTGAAAGTTGAAGGGCCAGGTTAGATGTATAGTAGATGTGCAATTCAGTTTACTAGTAGCCTGGGTGTGACCTTGGAGCTTTTCTCTTTAGGCGAAGGTGGATTTAGTCAGGATTGAAAGGGCTGTGCGTCTGATCACACGCAGAAATGGACATGCAGGGGTGGCGTGTGGACTGCACAAGCCTATTTTAATTGACTCAGGCAGCATGTATACATTACGATGTGTGCGGTATGCAGCCAACACTCCCACATTGCTCATTGGCCACCCACCCGTAAGTGGGGACCAGATTTTGGGCGTCTATGGCACCACCTAAAGGAAGCCAACATCTCTTAAAAAGGAGGTGCATTCTGGCTGCACACTCCCTGGAAAAATGTCTGAGAGGAGAAATATGGCGGAAGTAACTACTGAATGGGCGCTGCTATGTTCCGATGGTGCTATCGAGGCCGTTATACAGGCCCTGGATGGGAGGAGGGAGAACATCTTCTCTCTGTCCAGTGGGCTGGTGGCCCTCCTGTCATCAACACTGGTGCCAGTGGGAAGAAATTGAATGTGAAAGGCAGGAGCCTGACAACTCCAGATGTGTCCATTTAATTACTGGAGTTGCCATTGTGTCTGTGGGTCCACATCAAGCCCTTTGGAAACTGAACTTTTAGGAATGAACCTCTGTGCTTTCCTTGCATATTTATTATCTTGTTTGTCAACTACTGCTGCAGAGGCCTCTAGGTGCTGATTTCAAGGGTCCAGGGTACCAACGTAGGCTGATGCCTCGCGCATATAATCTCACGGAGCATGGAAGAATCCAGCTGCAACCTGTCTCAAGACTTTGCACACAGCATGGAGACCATTCTATTCATGGTGCATAGGGCGGTTAGCCGCATGAACTATGCAGAAACTGGACAACTGCAGTGGGTTACCATGGCCTGGTAATGTGACAGATTAAAACAGGTAGACCCCAGGGGGCGCAGATCAGAAGTCATACTGGGATTCCCTCTGTTCTCTTTGAAGTTCTCGAACAAGGCCTTTAACATCTTACCTCTAACTTCAGTTAAACTAACTTCAGATATACGTTTTCCTGTATATTTAATAGTTGGAATTTTATGGACCCCCAGCGGGGGTTTAAGGATGGAGGACTCGTAAAATGCAGCACATGACCTGCCTGCTGCAGGCCTGCCTGCCCCGACCTTTCCCCATTTCATGGGGACTAGTGGAGACATCAGGTGGCCCTTGGGCCTATTGAGGCCCATAAGTAACCAATTAATGGCAAGTTTGGTGCCTGCTCCCACCGCCACCGCTGTTTTACTCACAACAGGGGGAGGCCTAGGCTAAGTCAGCCACCCGGCAGCTTTACCTGCACAGTGCAAGAGGGCTGGTACCTCCTTTGGGGTCTCCTGTGACCATTGGAGGCAACCCCCAGCCCCACTCCCACCCATGGCCTTTCACACCAGGCCCCCCACCTCCCTCACTGCCCTTGCTGGGGCTAGCCAGTCAGGCCCTGCCGACACCCCAGACTTACTTTCAGTCCGGCCTCCTCTTCTTTGGGGGCTGGCTGTAGTCCCAGCAATGGCCACTGCTCGAGCCTGGCGCTGCTGGGACTACAGAGCTGTCAGCCATCCGATTGGCGGGCAGCTCTCTAAGGCGGGAACTCCTCTCCAGATGGGGTCAGAAGTTTCGCCCTTCATGATTAACACCCCGCCAAGCGTGAAGTAGCTGTAGAGCGGCCGGTATCAGCCAGGAGGCGTTCTCCGAAAACTCTCTTCGATGGCAGGACAGGAAACCGAAGGGCATCTGAAAAATCCTGCCCAATAATACCAACTTCTTCCATGTACCTTTATCCCAGGTATCTGAGCAATATGGACTGTTTAACATCTTTTACTTTGATCCAACTGAAATCATATTTTTCCTCAATGGAATCAGTATCCGAATGATTTTAAAGCTGTTTTATAGTCACTTGAAGGATGACAGTCGAGTTTGTTCAGCTGCAGAATCCTGCTCTGCTCATGGTCCTGCAGCCACCATACATGGATCGTGGATGTGCAGTTAAACCCTGCCATGAGGACAGGATGAGGGACGCTTAATCCACTCCAACTGAGTGGCTTCCAGTGCTGACCCACATTGTCCCGCCTGCCATTCACCACAAAGCCATCTTGCTCCATAAGGTGGCAAATGTCATGATCAACACCAACCTTCACATTCACAAAGACTTGAAAAATCCATCAAGGAAGCACTTAAAAGCACGCCAATCATTCTGAGAAACAGCAGCTAATATTCATGCAGCTGATATCAAACCACTATGACTGCATTTCAAATCTTACCATTTCAAATTGATTTTCTTTTCCTATTCATGCTTCTGGCACATGTTATTTCACACATTTCCACCTTAAACTGCATTTGCCACCTATTTGCCCACTTTGGAGCCCATCTGCCCTCATGCAGTTTTTCAAAAAAGTCCCAAGACACTTCACAGGGATGTTATGAAGCAAAATCTGACACAGAACCACATAAGGTGATATTAGGTCGGATAACCAAAGCTTGGTGAAAGATCTCGGTTTTAAGAAGTGTGTTAAAGGAGGAAAGAGATGTAGAGACATGGAGGGAGAGAATTTCAGAAATTAGGGTCTACAGTCCATATTTTTGTCCATGCTATTTCTCAGCAATGCCAATGCCAATCATTTAATTCCTTTTGGTTTTGTTCCCCCCTGAAATCACATTTTTCTGACCTGGTCCTCATTGGCATTAATACCCAGATGATCTCAAAACTGATCATATTATAATCCTTAACCCCTGTACTTCTATATGACAGATGGCATGTTAGTTGCTTGCATGGTGCAGCTGGTAATAACTGACCTTGGGGAATTCAGGAGAAATATCCCAAGTGAATCTATTACCTTCAACACTCAAGAGACAAAATCTCAAAATAATGAATTGTCTATCAAGTAAGACATTCCATCCATCAGATAAAGTTCCTCTCACCATTCATAAAATGTTCACAGTTATTATTCCTAGCCCAGTAAATGGTGATCACATTGATAGTTGTGAAAATCACATGGCTTGGTATTTATCTTGGCTTCTTATTTCTCATCATATATAAATATGCCCTCGATCTCACTGTTCTGCCTGGTTCAATGTAGGAGTTTGCAGTGTGGAGTTAGAGAAAACTGTATGCAGCAATACTAAAAATAATCATCTTTCTATTTTTAAATCTAGAAACATTCAGCAAAACATCTCAGTCTGGATTTATCAAAATATAAACCTTCATTGTACTCGATTGTAAGCATAGAGAGTGATAAGGAGCACGATGAGGCGACGGAACTCTCCACTTTATTGTCAGCTTCTGACGTTATTGGAGAACATCCTGGAATTAAAGCCACACCTGATGAAGTCAAGCATGAGGAGAACAACCGGCAGAAACAGGTCAGGTGATGTGCATTAAAAGTTAAAGGGACGCGGCAAGTGGACAAGTTTGTAGTGATTTTGTACATAAACAGTGCAGTGGAGTTTATTTGTACCCTGGGGGTGATTTTGGAGTTTTTCCTCTTTGAGTGAAGGTCGAATTATTCAGGATCTGCTGCCTTGGGTCATCAAGCAACATTGGTATCACCAACAATAATTTGAGATGGCAGATTGAGAGGTCTGGACATCTGATCATGCAGAGAAACAGGCACATGGGGCAGACGATACACACTGTGCACAGTTATTGTAATTGGCTCACGTAGCACGTAATATTCATATTGCCTTATCGTTATCACGAGTGAAACCTGTCGCCAGCATTTCCCATGCTGCTTGTTGGCTGCACATATGTGGGAGGGACCAGATTTCAGACAACAGTGATGCCATTTCTGTCTTTGTCTGTCTCCCTCTCTTCCTTTGAGCATCTCAGCTTGTCCACCCCACCCCCATCGCTTCCTTCAATTCCTCATCCTCCAGCACCCACCCATGTACCACACCAAATTTCTCACCAAGGCTACTTCATGCTTTCCTCCCTCAGCCTGTGCACCGAGCAACTTCACAGCCTCAGTGATTTCAACCCTCACCTTAACTCATCTTAACCTCTCCCCTCTGAGTTCAGTACCTTCCTATGCTCTCTTATTCTTCCACTCCATAATAAACTCCCTTAACCATGTATGTGACCACACCACCCTCCACCCTGACCTTGCCATCTCACCTGGCCTTGCTACTACCATTGTGTCAATCACTGATAAAGCCATCACTGATCACTTCCGTCCCTCTCCACCCACATCCCTCTGCTCCCTCCCAGTCCCACTTCCTTCAGTGTCTACCCCACGTCCCTTACAACAGCACATTAAAATTCTGAAATGTCTTGGCTTTTGTGTTTTGTTCACCAAACCAGTTCTTGTTAGTTGCTCAATCACGCCTTCATTTCCATCTGTGTCCGCATTAAAACCATTACTCTCTCTCTCTCTCTCACCCTGCTCATTCACTTTGCTACAACCCTCATCTCCACTCCCTTGAGCCTAAGGGACACAGACTTGAATGCTATTGTGGTCAACTGGTTTAGCCGTCCACCGCCAGATCTGGTTGGACCATGGACAACACTACTGGGTTCTGCTCTCCTCTGCCAAAATTGATCACTATTTCAGGATCATCCTGGAATGCAAATGTAACACCTTGAATAGAAACTACAAACCATTTTTTAAAATCCCTCTCCCCTGCTTCCTCCACCCTCATCTCCAACAAATGTGCAGAGCCCCTAGACTTCTTTGTGACTAACACTGAAATTATCCATTCAAACTCTGCCACTTCCATACCTGCCCCAGCTCACCAAGCCAAACATCCTTTAAGATTCCCCCAAACCCTGGCCCTGAATTCACATCTTCCTCTGGAATTTTTTAAAAATGTATTGTCCATGGGGTGCGGGAGTCGCTGGCTAGACCAGTTTTTATTGCCCATCCCTAATTGTCCTTGAGAAGGAGGTTGGGATCCACCTTCTTGAACCATTGAACTCCATTTGTTGTAGGAACACCCACAATGCTTTTAGGAAGGAATCCCTCCTATTTCTCCACCTGCCCTTTCCAAACCCATGCCCATGAGTTACACCTCCTGCTTCCTTGCCCATATTCCCACTAAACTGCTGACCTCCCAACTTGCCTTTTTTAGCCCCCATGTTAGCTGACGTTGGCAGTGGTTCACAGAATCACACAGTGCAGAAGAGGCCCCTCAGTCCATTGAGTCTGCACCGACACGTGAGAAACACCTGACCTACCTACCTAATCCCATTTACCAGCACTTGGCCCATAGCCTTGAATGTTATGACGTACCAAGTGCTCATCCGGGTACTTTTTAAAGGATGTGAGGCAACCCAACTCCACCACCCTCCCAGGCAGTGCATTCCAGACCGTCACCACCCTCTGGATAAAAAAGTTTTTTCTCACATTCCCCTAAACCTCCTGCCCCTCATCTTGAACTTGTGTCCCCTTGTGACTGACCCTTCAACTAAGGGGAACAGCTGCTCCCTATCCAGCCTGTCCATGCCCCTCATAATCTTGTACACCTCGATCAGGTTGCCGCTCAGTCTTCTCTGCTCCAACGAAAACAACCCAAGTCTATCCAACCTCTCTTCATAACTTAAATGTTTCATCCCAGGCAACATCTTGATGAATCTCCTCTGCACCCCCTCCAGTGCAATCACATCCTTTCTATAATGTGGCGACCAGAACTGCACACAGTACTCCAACTGTGGCCTCACCAAGGTTCTATACAACTCCAACATGACCTCCCTACTTTTGTAATCTATGTCTTGATTGATAAAGGCAAGTGTCCCATATGCCTTTTTCACCACCCCACTAACATGCCCCTCCACCTTCAGAGGTCTATGTACACACGTGCCAAGGTCCCTTTGTACCTCAGAACTTCCTAGTGCCATGCCGTTCATTGAATACTGCCTTGTCAAATTACTCCTTCCAAAGTGTATCACCTCACACTTTTCAGGGTTAAATTCCATCTGCCACTTATCTGCCCATTTGACCGTCTATGTCTTCCTGTAGCCCAAGACACTCAACCTCACTGTTAACCACCCGGCCAATCTTTGTGTCATCCGCAAACTTACTAATCCTACCCCACCACATAGTCATCTATGTTGTTTATATAAATAACAAATAATAGGGGACCGAGCACAGATCCCTGTGGTACGCCACTGGACACTGGCTTCCAGTCACTAAAGCATCCTTCTGTCATCACCCTCTGCCTCCTACAGCTAAGCCAATTTTGAATCCACCTTATCAAATTACCCTGTATCCCATGTGTCTTTGCCTTCTTTATAAGTCTCCCATGTGGGACCTTGTCAAAGGCTTTGCTGAAATCCATATAAACTACATCAGCTGCACTACCCTCATCTATACACCTGGTCACCTCCTCAAAAAATTCAATCAAATTTGTTAGGCATGACCTCCCGCTGATAAAGCCATGCTGACAATCCCTGATCAAACCTTGCCTCTCCAAGTGGAGATAGATACTCTCATTCAGAAATTTCACAGGATCCCTCTACCTGCCTCACTTGTAGTCACATCCTGCTGACCCTGACCATTGACCGGACTTGAGGTACTTAATCTACTGGGTGTGACCGCCTCCTGAAACCAAAGCGTCCAGGTAACTCTCCCCCTCCTGGATGTGCCACAGCGTCCAGAGCTCGGACTCCAGCTCATCAATTCTGAGCCGGAGTTCCTCCAGCAACCAACACTTGCTGCAGATGTGGTCACTGTGGCTTGCAATGGGATCTGCCAGCTCCCACATCATACAGCTACAGCACATCACCTGCCCAGCCATCTCTACTTAGATAATTAATTTATTAATTAGCTTTGCAGTGTTTTTTTCCCCAAATTTGGTGCAGATTTCCTATCAACCAATCAGGTCACAGCTTTCCTATGACATCAGTTTTTCAGTTTTGGCTTCAGTTACTCTGTGCCCCGAGGTCACCGCTCCAGTGCTCCTCCCCCCGAGTCTGCTCCCTGGAGACAAGGCCGCGAATCCCCGAGGTAAGCTAGATTTATACTCACCGCTCCAGTGCTCCTCCCTCCGAGTCTGCTCCCAGGATTTACTCACCAATCAGCTGCTTTTTCTTTAAAATCCACTTTCAGAAGAGTCCCTAGCAGATCTGGTGCACTCCTGAAGGCACTGCCTCTTCCTCTTTTTTTTTTTAGGTTTGAGGAGGAGGGAGGGATGGAAACACTACAGCAATGTAATGTTTGGAGTTATTCCATTCTTTGACAGTGGGTCCTCCTCGATTCCCTCCTGAGTCGTGGTGGCTGCGATGACTTCTCCCAGAATGCATCAGTCACTTCTCACCAGCGCCCTCTGCTGGATTGCCCTTCCTCCTGTTGAGTGCAAGAGTCCTTCTCCTCAATTCCCTCCTGAGTCGCGGTGGCTGCGATGACTTCTCCCAGAATGCTTCAGTCACTTCTCACCAGAGGCTTTTGTTGGATGCCCTTCCCCCTGTTGAGTGCAAGAGTCCTTTTCCTTGATTCCTTCCTGAGTCATGGTGGCTGCGATGACTTCTCCCAGAATGCTTCAGTCACTTCTCACCAGCGCCCTCTGTTGGATGCCCTTCCTCCTGTTGAGTGCAAGAGTCCTTCTCCTCGATTTCCTCCTGAGTCGCGGTGGCTGCAATGACTTCTCCCAGAATGCTTCAGTCACTTCTCACCATCCTCCTCCAACACCTCTCTTTTGTCAGCCAGCTTGGTGGGGCATAGAACACATGGCTCCAAAAGGCAAGAAGACTGCAGCCCCTCGATTCAGTGGCGTATCCCTGTGACGCCTTCCGGACACCGTTGGAGCCCATCACAATGTCCCCTACCCTCACTCTGTCCGCAGGAGGCCCGTCAGTGTCACCACTCCAACTTGGGAGGTGGTGGCAGTGGTGGTCAGTGCCAATGCTGCACGGAAGAGGTTCACCGTCCAGTGTAGAAAGAGGATGAATAATCTCATCCGTGCCGCCTGGGTAAGGCAACCATCTCATCACTCTAAACTTACACACTCACAAGGCCATCACACATTCACTGGCATCTCACTCATTGCCAGCTCAAGGGGCATCACCACCCATTCTCACACACACACCATCACAACTCTATCTGGCCTCAGCTCCTCTGGAGACTGCCTCCTCAGCCCTCACAATCTTGAGGCCACTTGCACAGATCAACATGTGTCCCCACACACACCCTGGGATACCCTCCTCTCCAGTAATGTCCTAGCCCCGCAGCCTCTTCCCTTGCCTGAGGCCACTTCTACCCCTTTCCCAAGCAAGCCATAACCCTGCAGCCATTGAAAAGCCATTCCTGCCTTACAGCTGGTCTGGTAGGTAGACACCTGCCTGTGAGCCCCCTAAAAATAATGTGGCACTGCCCGCGAAGCCTGGCACTGATAACTGTGAGTGCTGCCCGAAGCAAGGTAGGCAAACAAGCCTCAAAGTCCCGAGTGAAGTGCAACTCGCCAGGTGCATGTCACTTATGATCAGTTGTGAAACACATCATTGTGATTGTGCTCAGACATTCCGGCGAGCTGGGCTTATAATGATATGCAGATACATTACAATGTAGTTCCCAACGCACAGCGGCAGGAAACGTGGCCCACCATTGACGAGTGGAGCAGGCAATTGCAAACTGGTTTCATGATGTTGTGAAACCGATTTTTTGGCTTTCCTGCCATATTGTCCGCTCACGCCCACCATGATGCCCGACACCAGCAGGCAGGAAAAATTCTGCCTGGAGTCTTTTACACTTCTGTGACATCACCTCTGCTTCGCCTAAACTCCAGAGATTATAGGCCCATTCTACCCAATTTCTCCATGTAGAACAACTCTCTCTTCCCAAGTTACACCACCTTTAATGTCAGTGTATCCTTAGGCACAGAGACTAAAAATTACTCCATTACATTCTTGACAACAGGGTTGACGTTTCGAGTCCCTATGGCCCATCTTCAGAGCCATACAGACTCGAGTCATTCGAGGGGATTCAGGAGAAACTTCTTTATCCAGAGAGGGAGGAACTCGCTAGCAAAGGGTGTAGTTGAGGTGAATAGATTCATTTAAGCGGAAGATAGATACAGATGAGGGAGCAAAGAATAGAATGAAATGCTGATGAAGTTAGATAAAGAGGGGTGAAAGGATGCTCGGATGGAGCATAAATGCGAGCGCAGATCAGTTGAGCTGACTGATCTGCTTTACTGTCTTTGCATTCTATGTAACGCAAGGTAAAACCAGAATAGCCCCAGTCCCAATTTGCATAAAGACCTCCCAAAGGCTGCTTCCGTCTGATTGTTGCTGAAACCTTTCTGCTTATAAACACAGAAATTTCTGTCAGGAACCAATTCCAGCCTAGGCTTGGATAACATTGAAATTCCAAAGGAAGAATTTTCCAGTTCAGAGAGTGACGCACAGTTTATTGTAACTACAGAAATCTCCACATTACTTGCGAGTGATCCAGCAATTATAGAACTGCCCAAAATTGGGGCCACAACTGATAAAGTCAACCTCAAAAACAGCGAGCATCTGGAAGAGGTCAATGATGTGTATTAAAAGTGGAAGGGTCAGACAGATGTGTAGTGATTTTGAACATAAACATCACGGAGTTTATTTGTATCCTGGGTGTGATTTCTCAGTTTCTCCTCTTTTGGTGAAGGTTGATCCATTCAGGATGTCTTAATCTGCTGCCTTGGTCATCAATGATAATACTATTTGCAATGAGAATTGGGATGACAGATCAAAAGTCCTGATCATACCTGGAAAAGGGTACACTGAGGATGTGCAAAGAACATAGCTGTTGTATTTAACTCAAGCAACATTTCATATTTATGCTGGCTGATCATTATCATGAATCCTTGTTAAGAGTTACATCCCTTCCTTGTTATTCTATTCAGTCCTTTCAGCATTCCTTTTAACCCTTGAACTGAAATTCTCATTATTTTCATCCAACCCACAGATCCTCAAACAATCTAATTTCTCCCAAGCTTTATATGACAGTATTTATGATATTTTATTTCCAATGCTTCCTTAACTTGCTATTTATGATACCCCCAACATACTTTGGTCCAATGCTTGTGATTGAATCTAGTTGTGCTCTTGCTCTTGAAGACCAACATTGAAGAGCTAGTGAGAACAACCCCAGTCCCAATAAGTAGCAAGTCCTCCCAAAAACCCCATCTGCTTTATTACATCAATGTGCCACCTGTGCCTTTGATTCCATGGGCTTCAACTTTGCCAACATGCCTGATATGTGGCACTTCATTGGACGCCTTTTGAAGGTCTATGTACACATCAACCACATTACCCTAATCAACCCTCTTTGTTACCTCATCAAAAACTCAATCAAGATTTTCTCCAATTTACACTTGTCTGTAATTTTGTGGTGAATTATGGTTTCAAAAAACTTTCCCACTTCAGAGATTAAACTGATTGATCTGCAGTTGCAATGTATATCCTTGCATCCTTTTTCAAACAAGGGTGTAACATTTGCAATTCTCCAATCCCTTATCTAAGGAAGATAGGAAGATTACGGCCAGCACCTCCACAACTTCCACACACACATTGTTCAGCATTTTCAGATGCACCTCATTGGATCCCAGTAACTTATCAGGCGGAATCTTGTTGCAATGGCTGGTGTTCCTCTGGCCGGACTGGAAGTGAGCGGGACTTCTGCTTGGAGGCACGTGCAATCATGTAGCAGCCAGCCAATGAGCTATGGATGGTTGAGGAGCTTTGCCAATTTTGAATTGGGACAGGCAGGTAGACGACCCAGCATTTCCTCATGATGGTCAAACGTCCAGTCGCCATACTGAAATGGCACCTGGACGGGCATCCACTCCCTGCAAGCTGGTAGCATCATTCTGCCTGTCAGACAGGAGGTTTTTCGAACCTGAACTGTTGCCATCCCGCTCCACCTGACACACTTGGATCCCTGGAGTTGCAAGCCATCATCCTGCACCCTCGTACGGTCACCTCTGGCCTGGCCTTCTTTGATCACCCTCGACCCTCCATCCGTCATCCTAGCTCTGCCTACTGTGACCTTTAAACCACCCATCACCCTTCAGCTGTCTGCCAACCTACAGCTATCCTCACCACCCTCGACCTGACCCGTCATTCTCGACCCTTCCGCTATCACCCTTGACCTGCCCTCAGTTAACCTCAACTCTCCCAGCCTCACCATTAACCTGCCCTCAATCACCCTTTATCTACCCTAGATCATGCTTCATCTGCCCTTAGCAGATGTTGACCTTCCCTCTGTTGTCCACCTCTCTTTCTTTATCTCCCACAACCCTTATTAGAGCTACGATAACCCAACCTCCCTCCCTTGGATAGCCATGCCCTGACCTCCCTGCACAGCCAGCACCCAAGCTCAATGCTCTTTTCTCCTAGTCCAACAAAGCTCCCCATACGAAAAGCAACTTTTACTCACTCCAAATCCACCAGGAAGACTACTTCGCCTGCTACACACCATCTTTAAGTTCATGTTTCCCAGTGATTGCTGACGTAATCGCAAAGGTACAATTTAACCTGATGACCATATGTTTAAATGAGTATACATGACATGTGAATACATTAAAACTAGGTTCCCACTGCTAGCCATCCAGAACCATGATCTGCTTTTAATCCACCGGCAAATTACTTCCCAACTTCATCCCCAGCTTGACACTTTGCCTCCCAAGCAATTAAATGCCCCCACCCACCTAGTTTCCCACTCCCAGGAGATTCGCTAGATTCCACCCATCAGTTTTAAGTGCAGCCAGATTTTCCAATAACTCATCAATTTTTACCTCATCCAGTGTCTCACTACCTCTGCTTTCAATATGAATTGAGCGACACCCTGTTCCTTAGAAAAGACTTGGCAAATAGCCATTTAGTACCTCAGCCATGTGCTCTGCCTTCATGCATGAATCCCCGTTTTTGGTCCCTAATCAGCCCTATTCCTCCTTTTGCCACCCTTTCACTATTTGTATATACTGAAAGAAGACTTTGGATTCCCTTTTATGTTGGCTGCCAGTCTCTTCTCATTCTCTCTTTGCTTCTCTTATTTTCTTTCCACCTCCCTTCTGAACTTTCCACATTTAGCTTGGTTCTCACTTGTATTATCAACCTGACATCTGTCGTATGCACTTTTTTTTTCTGCTTCACCTTACATTCTCCCTTTTTCATCATTCAGGGAGCTCTGGCATTGTTTGTCTGACCTTTCCCCCTCCTCGGAATGTACCTTGACTGTATCCAAACTCTCTCCTCTTTAAAGGCAGCCCATTGTTCAATTCTAGTTTTGTCTGCCAATTTTTGATTCCAATTTTCCTGGGCCAGAGCTGTTCTCACCGCACTGAAATTGACCTGCCCACAACCCCCCCTTCCCCAATTTATTATTTTTACTCCAGATTGCTCTTTGTCCTTTTCCATAGCTAACCTAATACTTACAATACTATGATAACTTTCCTCAGTTATTTCCTACTGACACTTGATTCACTTGTTCCACCTGATTTCCTAGAACCAGATCCAGCAATGCATCCTTCCTGTTTTAACTGGAAACATACTGATATAGAAAATGCCCCTGAACACACTTTAGAAAATCTTGCCCCTCTCTATCCTTTGAACCAGTCTATTAGAATAATTGAAGCCCTTTTTAACTACTCCATAGCTTTCTACCTTGCTGTACTGTCCTTGCAAGTTTGTTCCCCTATATCTTTCCCACTAGTTGGTCGCCTGTAGCATACACACAGTAGTGTAAAAGTACCTCTATTGTTTAATCTCAGCCAAGTAGATTCTGTCCTTGGCCCGTCTAAGACATTCTCTTTCCCCAGAACTCTAATATTATCCTTAATCAACATTTCACCCATCCTCCTTTCTTTCCTGAACACCTTGTATCCAGGCATATTTAATACCCGGTCCTGTCCTTTTTTGAGCCAGGTTTCTGTTATTGCCCCAACATCTCATTCCCATGTGGCTATCTGCATCTGCAGCTCACCAACCTTATTTACCACACTTTGCATTCACACATGCACTGAAAATCTACTTTACATCATATTGCTTTCCCTCTTACTCTGACCTCGCCTAAACCCTTACTATTTCTTCCTTTGGTGCTATCTGTCTCTCCCAATTCTTTGGGCACTTGTTTTTTCTCTGTTACCTCTTGGTTCCCATCACCCTTGCTAAGTTAGTTTAAACCTTCCCCTGTAGTGCCAGCAAACCGCCCTGCAAAAATAAAAATGACTTCTCTTTTCATTTGTAAACAGAGATTATACAGAGATTAAACAGGCACAAAAATCAGTCTGGTGCTTTAAAGCACTTGATCAGTTTGGAATTCAACTCTTTGGAAACCCCAAAGCCTAGAGGGCCAAGACACTGGGCGGAATCATCCCTGAATTGCACTAATTGTGGTAGCAGGCAGGAAAAAGGACATTTTACCCACCAGCTGGAATGGTGGCTTTTCATGCCATAATTGCCTGCTTCCCACCTCATTAATTATGCAGCCACAGGAAACATGTCATCTCGCTGGCAGGCAGCCACTAAATCGCCCGCCACACCGTTATCATGTAGTTTCCTCACTCCGGGTACCATATCAAAACTGCAGCCACGCACACAGTTCTCAATGCTTACAGCCCAGGACTGCTGCTGTGAAGACATGGTCCTGAAAATCAGGAGTTCAGTAACCCGTCAATGCCTTTTGGAGGCCCACGGTGATGTCCTCCTCTGGCCGCAGGAAGTCCAGCAATCTCCCCACTCTGGCTTGGGAGGCGGTGATAGTAGTGGTCAATGCCAACACTGCCAGAAGAGGTTGGCCACCCAGTGCAGAAAGGGGATGAATGACCTCATCTGTGCCACCAGGATAAGGCGGCCATCTCATCACCCTAAACACTCACACTCAAGGCCATCACACATTCACCCTGCAGCTTTTTCCCTTCCCTGAGGCCTCTTCCCCACCTTCCCCAAACAAGTGTTAGCCCTGCAGCCATTGAAAAGCCATACCCACCTTACAGCTGATCTGGTAGGTAAAGACCTGTCCACGAGTCATCTAAAAGTGATGCAGTGCTGCCTGCGAAGCCTAGTGATGATGAGTATTGCCCAAAGCAAGATAGGCAAATAGACCTTGAAGTCCCTAGCGAAATGCCGCTCACCAGGTGCACCACACTTATGTACAGTTGTGAAACACGTCGGCGTGATTGTGCCTGGATGATCCAGTGTGGGGGGATGACTCCGGCAAGCAGAATTTATAATTATATGCAGATGTATTCAAATGACGTTCCCGACATCCAGTGGTGAGAAATGCAGCCCGCCATTGACAGGCAGAGCGGACGATTGCAAACTGGTTTTCACAATGTCATGAAACCTATTTTTGGCCTTCCCGCCATATTGCCCACTCACACCCAATGCCAACACGGACGGAAAATTCTGCCCACTGTCTTTTGTAGCACTACGGCATACAAACTATATTATCCCAGGCTTGACTCCCCCATCCAAGATGAGTTGGCTGATCTCATTCGAACAGCAATTAGGAGAGTTACAATTGACCTTTGCACTGAGGTTGTCTCCTAATCATTCGTCATCAGTTTGTGCTGAATTCACACTTGTTACCTTTACTTCAGGATTCCCCTCTTATGCTTTTTTCACCAAAGATTGCAGGTGAATTTTCCTTTGGTTGCTAATGTTTACATGCCTGACAGCTGCCAGAATTATAACTGTTGTGTTCAATTTGTAATAGCTAATGTGATTTTCAGGTTAGAGAGAAGCCACTGCTGGAATTGGCTAGTGATCCACAAGTATCGGAAGCTGAAGAGTCCAGAAAAGCATCAGATCCCACCTGTGATCAAACAGCGACCAAGGTTCTCAATGTGGCTTACCGGGAAGATGATGTTTTTGAATCTAATGATATCCTCAGCAATGAAAGAGCTGGAAATGGAAGCAAGAAGAGAAGGTGAGTGGGATAGAAAACCTTTTAATACAGGTAGAGGAGGCAAGGAGAAAAAGATGAGCTTTTAGAGATCTCCAGGAGCACGAAATGTGGAGCTGAATTTAGTGGACCTGCCAGAGTAATTATCCTTGAGCCCACCAGAATTTAACTGGATGACACAAGTCTCCCGTGGCTCCTGAAGGCTGCCCAGCAAACCCCATCGCGTTTGCCCACGGCCTCATTGAAGGGTCCCTTGTTGACAGCGAGCCTTAGTGCCAGCCAAGGGAGCCAATAACCCTAGTTCAGTCGGTTTAGTTGTCATCGGCAACCTCTAAACAGTGGTCAAAATACAGAAGTATTCAGGCAATAAATACATTTTAGTCACATACTGTATCTGTGCTGGCTACTGTGGAGGGGGAAAATATCCAAAAGAAGGGAAATGAGTACAAATAATTATTCTGCTTTTTTTAAAACACAAAGTCCTTTCAACCACTAGTGACAGATGTAGAAAAACTATTGTATTTCCAGAAGTAGTGGTGACAGACCTAAAGCAAGGCACCATGGGCTTCAAAATGCAGATATGTATTAGTACAAGGTAAAGAAGTGGTTACAGAACATCCCAAAGCGAAGGCAGGATCCACAAAGAGGGAGTCCCAGAAACAGACAAAATGCAGATATGCACGAACTGCTGATCCTTCTGTGGAGAGGCTGGATTCCGAGCACATTCTAAATGCACTTTGTCCAGGTAATGCAGTTGGCAGACATGATGCTAATCCAGAACAATTGGCTAGCGCGGCACCCAACAAGCAAGATATGCAGCAAAGTGATGGTGTAGAAGTGGTAGCCCAGGACATGCCATCACAAGAGTCCTCCAAAAACACACCCCAAGATGGCTCAATATAGTCACCTGCAATACAAGACAGCTGCGAGTGTGCACATATCGGCTAAAAGAACAGGAATGGAGTATTTTTAAATTTCTTTGCAGTCATGTTCTAAGATAACGTGGTACCTTGTTTTAAGTTTTTTTTGTACCTAATAAATCTAACAAATTTAAGGACAATTGTAGCTTGAATCTTGAATGGAGGGTAGATTTGTAACACAAGACTCCGGTTAGTTATCTATTTCTTCTATTAGCTTCTACACCATGCGCTTAACAGAATACTTTACCCATCTTTAATTGCCTAATATATACCTGACCTTAAAGTTATATTCACTCATCTTCAGTTGCCTATTACTTTGACAACCAGCTTCCCATCAGAATGAATGCCTGGCTATGGACAGTGGAGGCAAAAACTCTTGGAATCATTCGATAGACAGCTAGCTTTGATGGGAATGCTGGAAGTTTATGGGAGGATAGGTTACATGGCTTCCCTCATCTGTGCTTCTACTTGCTTCTCATCTACTTGCTTCTACAAGTATATAAAAGGAAAGAGACTGGGGAGTTAATAGTGGGGAACGCACAAATGGCAGAGACGCTTAATCAATATTTTGCCTCAGTTTTCACAGTGGAGGACACTAGTACCACCCCAATAGTAACAGGTAGTGAAGAGGATATAGAGGAGGAACTTAGAACAATCACCATCACTAGAGAAAAAGTACTGAGCAAACTATTGGGATTAAAGGGTGACAAGTCCCCAGGACCTGATGGCCTACATCCCAGGGTCTTAAAGGAAGTGGCAGCAGAGATAGTGGATGCATTGGCTAAAATATTTCAAAATTCCCTTGATTCTGAAAAGGTTCCAGTGGATTGGAAAAATGCTAATATAACACCCTTATTCAAAAAGGAGGCAGAAGGTAGGAAACTATAGACCAGTTAGCTTAACATCTGTCATTGAGAAATTGTTGGAATCCATTATTAAGTAGTAATGGGACATTTGGAAAGTCAAAATGCAATCCATCAGAGTTAGCATGGTTTTATGAAGAGTAAATAGTGTTTGACTAATTTGCCAGAGGTTCGTTGAAGATGTGACAAGCAAAATGGATAATGGGGATCCTGTAGATGTAGTATATCTGGACTTCCAGAAGGCCTTTGATAAGGTGCCGCACAAAAGATTAATACACAAGATAAGATCACATGGAGTTAGGGGTAATATATTAGCTTGGATAGAAGATTGGCTAACCAACAGAAAGCAGAGAGTTGGGATAAATTGGTCTTTTTCAGGAAGGCAAGCTGTAACTAGTGGGTTACCACAGGGTTCGGTCCTTGGGCCCCAACTATTTACAATATATATTAATGACTTATTTTCAGGGATAGAAGGTACTGTAGCTAAATTTGCAGATGACACCAAAATAGGTGGGAAAGTAAGTTGCAATGAAGAAATAAGAAATTTACATATGGATAGGGACAGGTTAGGTGAATGGGCCAAAATTTGGCAGATGGAGTTTAATGTGGATAAGTGTGAGGTTATCCATTTTGGTCAGAAGAATAAAAAGGCGACATATTATTTAAATGGAGAGAAACTTCCGAATGCTTCAGTGCAAAGGGATCTGGGTGTCCTCATGCATGAATCGCTGAAAGCTAGTATGCAGGTACAGCAGGTAATAGGGAAGGCAAATGGAATTTTGGCATTTATTGCTAAAAGAGAGTATAAAAAAAGGGAAGTGTTGTTGCAACTGTACAAGGCATTGGTGCGACCGCACCTGGAGTACTGTGCACAGTTTTGATCCCCTTACTTGATGAAGGATGTAGTTGCACTGGAGGGGGTTCAGAGGAGGTTCACTAGATTGATTCCAGAAATGCGGGGCTTGTCTTATGAGGAGAGTTTGGTTTAGGCCTATACTTGCTAGAGTTTAGAAGGGAGTGGAGATCTAATTGAGGTATATAAGATGCTAAAGGGGATAGACAAAGTAGATGTGGAGCAGATGTTTCCCCTTCTGGGGCATTCTAGAACGAGAGGCCATAGTTTTAGGCTAAGTGGTGCTAGATTTAAATCAGAGATGAGGAGGAATTACTTTCCTCAAAGGGTCGTGAATCTGTGGAATTCACTACCTCAGAGTGCAGTGGATGCCAGGACACTGAATAAATTTGAGGAGATAGACAGATTTTTAATTAGTAATGGGTTGAAAGGTTATGGGGAGAGGGCGGGAAATTGGAGTTGAGGCCAAAATGAGATCAGCCATGATCGCAATGAATGGCGGAGCAGGCTCAGGGGGTTAATTGCCTACTCCTGCTCCTAGTTCTTATGTGTGTCTCTGTAAAGAATTGGAATGCAGCTGATAAACAATTAAGTCATTAGTAGCTAAGGTACTGTAGCAGCAAGAGGTTAGCTTACTGCCTCAACTCTCTCACATTAGCAAATGCCAAAATGTGTCAGCTGTGGCTTAGTTAGCATTCTCGCATTAGAGTCAGAAAGTTGTTGGTTCAAGTCCCATTCCAGAGATTTAAATTTAGAAATTACAGCTGACACTCCTGTGCAGGACTGAGGGAATGCTTCCCTATCCAAGGTGCAGTCTTTCAGGTGCAACATTAAACTGAGGCGCTGTCTGCCCTCTCAGGTGGGCATAAAAGATCACATGCACTATTCAAAAAGTGGGAGATTCTGATGAATACTGATGCCTCAACCAACAACACAAAAACAGATTAATAGGCTATTATCATATTGCTGTTTGTGGCCACTTGCTATGTGTAAATTAGCTGCTGTGCTTCCCATGAAACACATAAGCAGTTAATTGGTTGTAAAATGCTTTGGAAGATTCTGAGGTTATGAAAGGCACCGTATAAATACATGGCTTTCTTCCATCATGGAATAGCAGCTGGATCTACTTATACTACTGGAACTTTTGAGATATCAATCATTCAAGATAATTTCCTGATTAAAAATCATACAGAGAACTCTAACACACTGACAAAGGGTCACAAGCAAAGACCTTGCTGCCCAAATCATTTGATCACATCTTTGGAATACAGTAACAATTGCAATATTACCTTATCGCTTCTGGATAAAAATGGTTACCGTAAACACACTCATTTTCAACCATTTTCTACAAACCAGCTGCATCCATCTTTTTGAGGAATGGCAAGGAGTAAAGGGTTAAAAGAAAAATATTACAAGAGGATCCTTTATCTTCCTCTCAAAAAGAAATGATTGAAATGAGGATGCTTTCTTTTAAAAATCAGGATCTTAAGTACTTTGCAACAAACGCAACAAGCATCACGTCAGGTCTCATCCTGCTCCCAAGCCTCATTCATTCACAGCTACACAAGGATTAGGCAACACATGCCACAAGCTGTTTTATTCCATTTTATATAAGTAATAAGTTATACATTGTGTTTATAGTCTTACATTTGTACGAGGCAGAAAGTGGTTCATAGCAAGATACAACACTTCAATATTACTGGTGTTGATCCTGGAACAAGTTCCCTTGTTAAAATAATTTTCTTATAAGCATTCCTGCTCAAACGCAGCAGCATTTTAAGGGGCTTTCTTATGCAGAATAAAAGAGTAAGACTGAAATTTACTTTTCAACTTAACAATTTTGAAATACAAAAACACATGCTACAATTCTGTTAAAATATCTACAACAGAAGGGGTCCAAAGCGTATGAAGCTGACCATTTGAAGTATGTGGCATTGTGAAATGCTAAACATTCCAGTCAATACAACTTCATTATTAACCATCAGTATTAACTATAAATACCTTTGGGCACATGTGAAGGATTCTCCCTTTTATCTACACCTTTGCAGTGTGCTCAGAGCTTAACGTACTGCATTTATATTAATATGCAAGATTTTCAAGATGGAATCAGTTTGCTCCAAGGTGAAAATAGGCCTCTCAAACTAATAAAACATTTAAAATATGTTGTGCGCTTAAAATGGTTCAGATATTAAATAAAAGAAACGCCTTTTTCTTGTGTCACATTTAATACCAGGTGTGCAACATGTGAAATTATGTTCAGCGGTAAAAAGTAGAATTTATCCTACAACAAAAACTTGGGTAACACCTTTTTTATTTGGTCCCTCATTTGCAATAAGCTTCATATTTCACAAGCTATTATCCAATACTCTTATCTATTGGAAGCCTGGTATGAAAGCTTTTGCAACCTCATCATATCACAAATGCTTAGTAACACAGTATTGCAATATCAAGTCATTCAAATGCCTTTAGTGTTTCGCTGATATTTAAGAATATTCAAACAAAATGTTAGGTTGCTCCGTTATGTCCTGGAAATAGGATTGAAGACTATAGTACATATTACCGCAATGACCACACTTTCAAAACAAGCCTGTTAAGCATTTTGAGGTGCCTGGAGATTGTGGAAGGTGCTATATAAATGCAAGTTCTTTCTTCTGTCATTGATTTGTTTGATCCATATAGGAGCTAGTAAATGTCTTAGGAAGTGTCCATCATCGAGGTGGTCTACCCTCTACTGTGGAAGCAGCCAGAATGATGGGCTGAATAGTCTCATTTCAAAGTTTATAACATTTAGGCTTACATAAGAGGTCTTGACCACCTTTAATTATCCCATTTTATGCTAGTTAGAAGCAACCCAAGAACAGGCATTTTGTGTAAACCTTCCTGTGACAGCATTATGGCTTGTCAACTTTCCATCACAACTGGCAAATGTAACCATATCTATTGATGCAATTTACTACATCATTTGACTGGATCGCGAGGAGGGGAAAGTTCCTCAAAGTATCTGCTCTCAAGCCCCTAACAATAAATCTGACACATGAAATGGCATAACAAAAGCATATATATGGCCAGGCAGGCTGTTTTTAACATTTCGAATTATTGGCAGTTTAGCAGAATTCTTCTTTTTTTTTGAAGAAAATAATCAATGAATTATTTGATGGACATTTTGAATTAGGGTACGAGATAGATTACACGATGGGGCAAAAAGAGAGTTGGGTGCCCATTTTATTAGATGCAAATGAAAATGTTCATGGTTTACTTGCAAATGAAGTCTTCCTGGGCTGTGCAACAATGGGAGCAGCTCAAGGTACCCAGTGTTTTCCTCTATTGGCCCATCCAAATTCTCATTCAGGATTCTGTAGAAAACCTCAAAACTTGATGCAATACCATTAACTAGACGACATTTAAAAACTCAATTTAAAACCTATTCCTCCATAACTGTAGGCCCAGTCCCAAACATCCCTCATGCTCTGTGCAAGTGTCTAGATGCTGAGCAAAGACACTCGCCGAAGGTTTAGATTTTGATCACCATTTCCAACTGCAGCAAACCCAATCCTGATTTAAAACCATTTTACACCATGTAATATGCCCAGCATGCCAAGTGACTCCAAAAATTCCTTTTGGGCCCCTTAAGACAGAAAAGAAAATCAGCTCCAATGGCTGATTTCTCCTTCTTCCCAAAATCCTAGCAAGTATGCATAAGGCACACCTTTCAAAAATTGATAACTTCGGTTAAAAAAATGCACTGAAGAAATTTTTGAAGGGAAGAATCAGAAATAATGGGGGTTGGGGAGAGGAGAGAAAGGATTAAGCTCATTCTCCATTGCGTCACTTGCTGTCCTGCTTTGAGTCAATGGCAGAGGCCTGGGAGCTGCTGGCCAGCTTGTATTTCTCAAGAGTTGTTCAGTGGCAGAGATGAAATACAGAAGAAAGAAACAAACCTGAAAATAACTTGGAGCAGCGTAAAGAGAAAGACCTGAGGAATGCAACTGTTGGGGAAGTGAGGCATAAGAGAATGATTTTGAGGAAAAAAAAGTGTTCTAAGATAATATGACCTGACTCATAGGCTGGAATGTTCCAGCAGCCCCGCAGCGGAGCCGGTGAGCCGTTGAAATCTCCATTCTGGTCCTGCCGGCATGAGGAGCTGGAACATTCCGGCCATAGTCCCTCTCCAGTTTGTAGTATATATTATTTCGTGAATAGTTTATTGTCCAGCTTTTACATTAACATAATTTGAGAGGCCAAATCATGTTCATTGACATTCTGCATCGTATCCTGAACACATCAACACTGTTTAAAAGCTTTGTACAACATTGTCTGGAAATGTGGATACATGACCCCAACATGGGGAAGTTGGACCATGGCATAAAGAATGAGAGAATTACAAGTACTGCACAGAAATGTGACCAAATCATGTTGTTTGAAGACAGGAGTAATTACCGACAATGGTTAGCACTCTTGACTAGACAACAAAGAATATATGTTTACATTTGAAACAACAAAACTTTTTTCGTACCTTTGTTTAAGAGCGTCAATATTAACCTCAAAATAAGACCAAAAAAAGGTGTAAACACATTCTTACAATCTCAGAGAACATTAAGAATTTAACAAGGATATTAAAATGCTTGGTAGACCCTGATTTCCCTGGAAGAGAGAGAAATTGTAATGATGGGTTACATACAAGCGGTATATCAAAGGTGAACCTAAATGCGTTGATGTAAAGGAAATCAGACGATTTGGAGGTGGCACAGTTGTTATATAGAAATCTAAATGATCAGGAACCATGTTTACCATTTATACTGCAAATTATTTTGCTAAAATACAAAAACGTGAACATTCCTGCTCCTTTGGCAACTACAAAAACTGATGGTAGAAGTGCGACCTTACTGGAGTTATGGCACAGAGACACATACAGGCTACATGCAAAGTCCACTCCATCAACTCACCTTAAACACCTATTAGTTCAAACCTCAACCCCTTAAATTCAATGGAATACAACCAAGTTTATGAAACCCAACATCAATTTACCCCTTCCAGCCTTGGTATCTTTCTGGTGATTTTGCATTGAACGCTCTCCAAGCCAATCCTATCCTTCCTGAGATATGGTATGTGTCCAAAACTGAAAAGTACAGCAGACGAGGTCTCTGGATTCTGTGCAAGTGAAGCTTCACTTTTGAATTCCAGTCCTCTTGAAATAAAGGCCAACATTCCATTAGTGCTTTGAAATTCTCTTTGTGCCTTTGATCTAACTTTTAGCAATGTATAACGGGGACCTCTAAATCTCTTTCCTCCTCTACATCTCCTAATCGCTCCCCAGTAAGGAAATATTTGGATTTGTCTTTCTCGAATCCAAAGTGAATGGCCTCACACTTTCCCACACTGAACACCGAACTCAGTCTGCCAGCTTCGCCCACTCAGTCTGCCTTATGGCTATTTCTAACTCCCTCCTCCCATCTTATTTTGCCTCCCGTCATGTTTCACATCAGTACTTTCTCCATGTCCTGCAAACAAAACTCTTCCCACCCCCAACGAAACAATCTAGTTATTACTAATAATCAGCTGAGGCTGAAGCACCAACATAATAAGAAATTGAAACAAAACGTGCTGTTTGTGAAGACGCAATCTGCTGGAAATAGCAGTTAGTGTCATTAACCTGCAGAAATTGCACTTATTTAGGACGTGTGTTAAAAGGGAGGCTCCACACTGAACAACCAACGTTCTGAGACCAGCTGAAGCTCAGGCTTTCACAACACATCCAATAATAGCCAAGCTTTCGAAGACTGTGCACCTCACATCAAAAACAGCCTGAAGGCACTGTGGTACACTTTCGTTAAACAATGCAAGAAAATAAAGGTAAAATATGGTGTAAACACAGTGCACACATGTCTGAAGTTTAGGTCCCCTTTCAAACAACCAATACTTTGTAAACTCTGGTGGGAGTTTAGAGGATATAACTGCCCATTGTTTCAATAGGAAAAGAGCTAAACTTTGAGTTTTTCTTTCATTAAAATGGCAGGCATTTCTTCATTTGGTACGTCCCAGCCAGGAGAATGGGCACTCCCTCAGCGCTGCAAGTTGATGAGAATGTCTCAGGGTAACTTGCCTGACAGTTCCATTCCTCTTTCCATTTCTACTTGGGCCAATAGTTCCCTGCTTAGTGCTTTTTCCTTCTCTGTGCTCAGCCCCCACCCAGCCCAATACCAAGGCCCTCGAGACACAGAGTGGAAACTGCAGGTCCAAAACTGTGTTTAGCTTTCTAGGGCACACAGAGCTCATTAATGCACCAACACACCACCATAAGAGTATGCTACAATATACCCAGCCTTAACTTTAATGTTACAACTGTAAAGAAAATACAAATATATACTCAAAAATATATTTCATGTGCTTGTCAGCCAGTTTCAAGGCAATAATCTAATACTGAAGTACAAAATGCACCACTTGGAATGACAAGTCCACCCTGACTGCAGGATCAATTTGAATTAAACTGTGTAAATGTCTGATCTATTTACAGCAGAGATGAATTCTGTAATACAGGTCAACAACCCCAGATACAATGTTTAGTACAAGGGTAATGATGACAAATGCCCAATTTTCTCGCAGGCCATTTTCCATGCCTTCAGACACCATAATGGGCAAGTGCCGTAAGTTGTCTCTCATTCAAACTCATTTTGTTTGCTTTTTTTTCCTAAAGGGAGATAAATGTTGGAGGGAAAACAAAACAAAAGTTAAAATTCCCAGTCACCATCTAGCTCCTGTAAGGAGCTTATTGGACCATCTCTCTGTGATTGCGAGGTCTCTGCTTTGGCCTGAGAACCAGAGAGTGGCACTGCTGGTTGAAGCAGATTAATCATAGTCTTCCTGGTTTGTTTTTTCACCTGCAGAGGGAGAGAGAGAGAGAAAAATTCAAACTAATCACGGCAAGATATTCTGGGATTTCAAAATGACTGACGCCAGTCTCTAATGCAAGAGGTAAAGCCCTCTTGATTTAAACCTTAATACTGAGCAAAATATAAAAAGGCATTGAACAAAAATAATGCATCAATAATCAACGTTGAATTTTGCACATGCTTCTGTTATTATAGTGTCAGAATCCAATACGATTTCCTGATATTGATAGAAATGACATCCACCCTGCCCCCTCCTGATGAATTGGGTTTTAATCACTTCGTTCATTACTCATTAGAAATGAATTAAATCATTGCAAATATCTAGACAGTTATTTATGTTGCCACAGATTAAAACAAATTGTATCTGCTGGAAATCTAACAAAGCGGTCTCCATCCTGTAGTTTACATCCACATTTCTCTCTCTCTCTCGGGTTTCAAGGCCCCGCCTCTGTCTATATTTTCAACATTTTCCAGGTACAGAATATAACCAGAGTAAATACTCACCCGCTTGAAGAAAGGGTGAGCCAACAACATGCTAGCTGATGGTCTGGAACAGAAGAGATGCTTATTATTTAATCCAAATAAAGATGGTCATATTAGTAGCAACAAAAAGAAACCTACACTTTTCACTACATGATGTAATTATTTATTTTTTTGAAAACAATCTAACCCTATTGATTCAAAGCACAAATCAGATTTCTAGTCAGTCTGAATTTCAGTTTTGATTCAAGTAATCTAGAGTGCCATTTTAATGCAATTGCTTAATTCAATTTATTGGATAATTCCATTTCTTTTGGGTATAAACTTTGAATTACCAAGAGTAGACTGTATTTTCTCAGTACTACACACCACTTCCTTCTTTAAGATCCTTAAAACATAGCTCACTGACCAAGCATTTTGGTCTCTGTCTTAACATCTCCTTATGTAGCTCAGTGCCAGATACTGCATGTTAACATACCTATGAAGCACCTTGGGACGTTTGAGTAGAGGCTGTACATTAAGTTGTTGCTGGTTAACCAAAATAAATATCTGGAAACTTGATTCTTGTGATGAAATTCCCACTCTGTAAACAAGTTTACAAAAAATGTTGCTTTTCCCTCAAATTGTTGGTGTTCCTGAAAAAGCTAACATATATTATATATATATGAATTAGGAGAAGTAGGCCACTTGGCCCCTCAAGCCTGCTCCGCCATTCAATAAGATCATGGCTGATCTGACTGTAACCTCAACCCCCCCATTGCTGCCTACTCCCGGTAACCCTTCACTTCCTTGTTAATCAAGAATCTATCTAGCTCTGTCCTAAAAATATTCAAAAACTCTGCCTCCACCGCCTTTTGAGGAAGTGTGTTCCAAAGACTCACATCCCTCAGAGCAAAAATTTCTCCTCATCTTGGTCTTAACTGAGCAACCCCTTATTTTTAAATAGTGACCCCTGGTTCTAGATTCTCCCACAAGAGGAAACATCCTCTGCACATCCATCCTGTCAAGGCCCCTCAAAGCCTTAAAGGTTTCAATTAAGTCACCTCTTACTCCTCTAAATTCCAAACCTAACCTGTCCAACCTTTCCTCTAAGGCAACTTATCCGTTCCTGGTATTAGTCTAGTAAACCTTCTCGGAACTGATTCTAACGCATTTACATCTTTCCTTAAATAAGGAAACCAGTACTGTACACAGTATTCCACATGTGGTCGCACCAGTGCCCTGTACAACTGAAGCATAACCTCCCTACCTTTGTAATCATTCCCCTCACAACAAACAATAACATAAATACATTAAATGATGAACATAAGAAACAGGAGCAGGAAAAGACCATACGGCCCATTGAGCCTGCCCTCCCATTCAATTTGATCATGGCTGATCTTGGGAAGAGAAGCCATGAGGTAGAGGAAAGGTCGATTTTTATAGTGCAGATAGTTGGCTAGTGTCCATCAGTTCCTGTCCATATTCACCAACTGATGCTTTAGCTAATTTTACCTGATTGCAAGGGACCAATGGCACTGGTTAAAGGGATTTTATACAACTGATTGAGGAGAGCAGTATGACTACATTATTGCAATTTTTTAAAACCACGTCGGTGGAGTTAATCAACAATAATCGTGCAACACATGTTCGGGATCTTCAATCTCAACCCCTAGTGCAGTGACTAATAAAGGCTAGGAACTTCTCCACAGAAGGGAAAAGTATTTAATTTAATCAAAGAATGATATAGTTTACATACCGATTTCCAGGCTCTCTCTGCAGACAGAGCTCGACAAAGCTGTGAAAGGCTGCAGAGAAAGTTTTCTTCATTGAACTCTGGGATCGTTCCTTTGTGTTCGTTCTCAGCATGCTGCAGGGATCGACACTTTCTCCAATCCCAGAATCTACTCCAGAGCGGGAATTCTTCATCACTAATTCCTTTGGAGGGAAGCTGATGTCTCCCAGACACAATGAGCCTTTCAGCTTCTGGAGCAGCATCTGAGAGAAATATGAAAATAGTAAATGGACAATTCTTTCTCCCTCCCCTTCATCCGTTGGTCAGCCCCCAAAAGGTTGAGTGCTCAACTTTGAAGATTTAAGAAAATGTCACCTGTGTAGGTCGCATATCCTGAAAGGGAACTTGACCTCTGGCTAATTCACATGCTGTGATCCCAAGGCTGTAGATGTCAGACTTCGCATCATATCCATGCAAGTCCTAATGTGGGAGAGAAGGCAGAGTGTTTGATACTCAAAGGGGAGGTGATAGGTTAGGCTTTCTACACTCTAACTTGTTCACGTACAGTGTGGACACTGAAAACCAGTTGACCGCATACCAAAATACATTAAAAAGATGTGCTCCTTTCCTCACATTCAAGGTGCAATGGCAATCAACCTCTTTTGAGTGTGCTGGACACAGTCTGATTCACATTCTGCTTAACAGCTTTCATGCCCATTATAGGTTAGTAGACAAGAGGCAAAATTTGACCATGATCTCCTCCAACAGCATTTGAAGCATGGCTCAGTACATGTTCTGTTGTTTGTCACGTGGCCAAATCTATACTGGGAAGGTTTTCCTCTGCGCATGAGTAACTTGGGTCTGACTCAAGTAAGTTACTTCAAAACTACACACTATGAGCTACTAGCTAAGTACATCCGCTCTCTTGTGTACGGACTATTCCATCTGCTCTAGAGTCTATGGCACATGACTACTGATGTCACTTTTACATCATGATACACATCACTTTCTCATTACCATAAATATTAACCCATCATGCTACACATCCCCCAAGCATAATGTCAACTTTTGTAATAACAATGTTAAACTATATATCAAATTATTTACATTACATATATACTAACACCACCTCCCCTCAAAGACCAATATTCACAGGTTAAGCCTTTACGGTGCCTTTACAACTTTCCTTGATCTCGTTGATGTCAGCGTTGAGCAAGGGTGATGGCCTTGAACCAGTTGGTTGGATGTGTCTGCATTCTGAGAGTTGATTGATGTAGCCTTCGGATCATCATTTCAAAGCATGTGGTAATCAAACATGTGTTCTTGCAGACTCTAATAAGATTAGAGCTTTCCTATTTCTTCTCAACGTGCCTACCGATGTTTGGATGAGATAGGAACATGGTTGTTCTGTTTGTTTAAGGACTGTGCCTTCAGATTTTCGATCTTGAATTCAGACTTTCTGACCTCGCACTAATGGGGCTAAAGTCTTGACTCTGCCTGGAGTTATACCAAACCTTCTGTTTTTCATGTAGGTCGTTCTCCACATTCCTTAGTCTTTTCTGCTGATTGACTGTCATGTTGAGCTGCAGGTTCTGCTGCAGCAAAGGAATTTGCATCTTCAGCCATCAGCCCATGAGCAGCTCTGCCAGTGAAAAGCCATTATTTAAAGGTGTAGCTCTGTAATTCAGCAAGGCTGAATTCCAATCGGTATTCTTGGTCATTAAAATTTTAATAGTTTTCATCGTTCTTTCAGCCTCTCCATTGGCCTGTGGGTGAATGGAGAACTAGTAATTTGGGTGATGCCACAGTCGTCTGTAAATTTCTTAAAGCATTCGTTCATGAACTGTGGCCCATCGTCCGAAACAACTTCATCTGGAAACCCAAGCATGGAGAAGATGCTCTGTAACGCCCTTATCACAGTCACAGCCATGGTAGTGTGGAGTCTGGTAGATTCTCATCACCTTGAATAATAATCAACTGTGGCAAGGTATGCTTTTCCTCCAAAGTCAAAGATGGCTAGTCCAAATCTTTTCCAAGGCCCATCTGGGAAACTAGATGGTAATAAAGGTTCTGTGGGTGGCTGGCTATTAATTGCACAAACATGGCATGACAAGACAAAGTCTTTAATTGCCTTTGAAATGCCTGCCCTCCACACATATTGATGTGCAGCTGCTCTACACTTCGCTATTGCCAAGTGACCCATCATGGATTCTACGAAGAATCGCCTCTCTCTCAGTCTTGGGTATCGTTAGGCGATGGTTGAATACGAGAAGATCATCCACTATCATTAGATATTTTCTTCGTCCATGGTATTTTCATAGGAGCTATCATTCGGACTGTATTTTGACCAACCTTCTTGGCAAAATTTCCTAACCTGGGTATACGCCACACCATCTTTCTGTACTTTCCTGACTACCTGTAATTTTCGCTCAGAGACCGGGAGGGAATTTGTTATGATGGATGAGAATGTTTCCAAATCGGAAGCAAGTATCAAGTCCTGGATAAGTGCGTGATCAACCGTAGGTCTGGATAATGCATATTGAAGCGCTCTATCGAGTGTTAGGTTATCTTATGTCTGTAAAAAAACTTGACAGTTTTCTGTCACGGACTCAGAGGGCAATGCGGTAGTGAATAAGTTCACCTTTCAGTGCACCATACTCACAACAACTGGCTAACCTATACACATCAGTAAGAAACAATTCATTAGATTCCCCTGATCTTTGGGTTCTCTGATCGAATCGCGCTCGATCGATTATGTGGTTCCGTTACGGACTCAAATATGCATTGAACGTTTTTAGGACAGTTTCGAAGTCTGCAGAGGTCTCTTCTACCCCGTCTCAAGAGGCCAATTTGCATTTCCAGGACGCAGCGTTCGTAGTTTGTCTCGTGGCCTAAACTATACTGGGAAGGTTTCCCTCTGCTCATAAGTACTACTGGTCTGATTCAGATAGGTTACTTCAAAATTACTATATTTACACTATGTACACTATATACATGACAGACTACTTGGTAAGCACATCTCTCTTGTGTACAGTCTATTCCATCCGCTCTACGGGGTCTCCAGCACATGACTGCACAGTCATATCATTATAGTAACTATTAAGCCATGATGCTACAGTACAGTTGCTCAAGAAACTGGCCCAGTTAGTTAGGAGGGAGTGGGAACTCTGCAAATGAATTTCTCTTGCCATCCTCCTGCTCACCTTTGCCCTAAAACAGAATCCGTGGCTAAGTATTCTCTACCCTATGTTGAGTGAAGTACTGTGTGGGTAAGTGGTCTGGTAACATGACCTAGTCAGAGCCCTTCCTCTCTCTTCATTTACCAAAGAAAAACACAAAGCAAGCCCATGTCAAGTTCAGCAGGTCAGCAAACATCACTTCTCAACAAAATAAACTGCAATGCCACAAAACTGATTTCCTGGATTCACAACAGCAGACAGTGAATTCTGCTTCTAAGTATACTGGCAAAGACATGTTGTATTAACTAGGCTTGTATTCCTTTGAGTATAGAACATTATGGGGTGTTCTAACTGAGACACTTATGACAATTAAAGGATTTGATAGGGTGCATAGAGAGGACCTCTTTCCTTTAGTACAGGAGTCCAGAACAAGGGGGCATAATCTGAATGTGAGAGCAAGGTCATTCAGGGGTGACATTAGGAAGCACTTCTTCACACTAGAAGTTATTAGCTCTAAAGCATTTTGAGATATCTAGCAGTCATGAGAAGTGCTACATAAATGTGAGTCTCTCTTATGGAAACCTGGAACACTCTCCCCAAAAAGATTTTTGCTGCCATGTATGAGTCAACTGAAAATTTCAAAACTGGATTTGATAGATTTTTGTTTGGAAGAATATTAAGCAACATGGAACCAAGCTAGGTAAATGGGGGCGACTTTTATCTAGGCAATGGGGGTCTTGGCTGCTGATTGGAAAGCAGATGAGAACCCGCCCACCGTTACCACCTTTGGGGAAGGTCTACCGAATTACCATCGGTTTGGGTGGAGATGAGGAATTGTAGGGGGAAAAAGTCATTAGTGGGAGCGGTCTACAGGCCCCACAGCATAGGGCAAAGTATTCAAGAGAACATATTGTGCGCTTGTGATAAAGGGATGGCAATAATGATGGGTGACTTTAATCTACATATAAACTGGAAAAATCAGACTGGCAGTAGTAGCCTGGATGAGGAGTTCTTAGAATACTTTCAAGATAGTTTCTTACAGCAACACGTTCTGTAATCAACCATAGAGCAGGTTATGTTAGACTTGGTATTGTGTAATGTGCCAGGATTAATTAATGATCTCAGAGTAAAGGCACCCCTAGGTAGCAGCGACCACAACATGAGTGAATTTTACAGTCAGTTTGAAAGGGAGAAGAGTGGGTCTAAGGCTACTATCTTAAACTTAAATAAGGAGGGGAACTATGTGGCTTCCATGAGCTAGCTGAAGTGAACTGGGAAATTAGGCTAGAAGATAGGTCAATAGAGAAGCAGTTGTAGGCGTTTAAGGGGATATTTCAGAGTATTCAGAATAAATATATTCCTATTTTAAAGAAAAATTCTAAGCGGAGGACCCACCATCCGTGTTAACTAAAGCGGTTAAGGAAAGCATAAAACTTAAGGAAAAAACATACAACTCCGCAAAGATGAGTGGCAGGGCAGATGACTGGTCAGAATATAAAGAATGGCAGAGAATGAATAAAAGGTTCACCAGGAGAAAGAAATTAGAGTACAAGGGGAAGCTAGCTAGAAATGTAAAAACGGATAGAAGAGTTTCTACAGGTATTTAAAAAGGAAAAAAGTAAAGTGAGTGTCAGCCCTCTAGGGAGTGACAATGGAGAGTTAGTAGTAGATAATAAAGGAAATGGTGGAAGAAATGAACAAATATTTTACAACAACAAAAAATGGAAAAACTCAGCAGGTCTGATAGCGTCTGTGGAGAGAAAGACAGAGTTAACGTTTTGAGTCCGTATGACTCTTCTTCAGAATATTTGCTTCTGTGTTCACATTCCAGGAACAGCTGCATATCAGGAGATAAAAGGGAGAGGAACTTGGTGAAATTGAAATCACTAGGGAAACGGTACTGAGCAAATTGATAGAGCTGCAGGCTGGCAACTCTCCAGATCCTGATGGATTACATCCTAGGGTCTTAAAAGAGGTGGCAAATGAGGTAGTCAATGCACTGGTGTTAATTTTCCAAACTTCGCTAGATTCTGGAAAGGTTCCATCAGACTGGAAAGTAGCAAAGTAACCCCGCTATTCAAGAAGGGAGGGAGGCAGAAACCAGGAAACTATAGGCCAGTTAGCTTGATGTCTGTCGTGGGAAAGTTGTTAGAATCAATCATTAAGGAGGTTATAGCTGGACACTTAGAAGAACTCAAGGCAATTGGGAAGAATCAGCATGGTTTTGTGAAAGGAAAATCATGTTTAACCAATTTATTGGAGTTTTTTGAAGGAATAACATGCACAGTGGATAAAGGGGAGCTTGTAGACGTCCTGTACTTGGATTTCCAGAAGGCATTTGATAAGGTGCCACATCTAAGATTATTACGGAAAATAAAAACGCATGGTACAGGGGGTAACATATTAGCATGGATACAAGATTGCTGGCTGGCAGAAAGCAGAGAGTATGCATAAATGGGTCTTTTTCGGATTGGCACAACGTGATGAGTGGAGTCCCGCAGGGGTCTGTACTGGGGCCTCAACTTTTTACAATTTACATCAATGACTTAGATGAAGGGAGTGAAGGCATGGTAGCTAAATTTGCAGATGAGACAAAAATAGGTAGGAAAGTGTGTTGTAAAGGGGACATGGGGCAGTTGCAGATAGATATAGATAGGTTGGGTGAGTGGACAAAGATCTGGCAAATGGAGTTTAACGTGGGGAAAATGTGAAGTTGTTCACTTTGGCAGGAAGAACAAAAAAGCAGAGTATTACTTAAATGGAGAACAGCTGCATAATTCTGAGGTGCAGAGGGATCTAGGTGTTCTAGCACGAGTCACAAAAAGTTAGTATGCAGGTAAAGCAAGTAATTAAGAGGGCTGATGGAATTCTATCTTTTATTACAAGAGGAATTGAACATAAAAGGGTGTTATGTTTCAGTTACACAGGGCATTGGTGAAACCAGACCTTGAATACTATGTGCAGTTTTGGTCTCCTGATTTAAGGAAAGATGTTATTGCGTTGGAGGCAGTTCAGAGGTGGTTTACTAGATTGATACCTGGAATGAGTGGGCTGTCTTATGAGGAAAGGTTGGACAGACTGGACTTGTTTCCACTGGAGTTTAGAAGAATGAGGGGTGATTGATTGAAGTATACAAGATCCTGAACGGCCTTGACAAGGTGGATGTGGAAAGGATGTTTCCTCTTGTGGGGGAGTCTGAACTAGAGGGCACCATTTTAAACTTAGGGGTTGCTCTTTTAGGGCTGATGAGAATTTTTTTCTCTCAGAGGGTTGTGCGACTTTGGAGCTCGTGCCTCAAAAGGTGGTGGAGGCTAGGTCGTTGAATATTTTTAAGGCAGGAGTAGATAGTTTCTTGTTAGGCAAGGGAACCAAAGGTTATCGGGGGTAGAAAGGAATGTGGAATTCAAAACACAAGCAGATCAGCCATGATCTCATTGAATGGTGGAGCAGGCTCAAGGGGCTGAATAGTGTACTCCTGTTCCTATTTCTTATGTTTACCAGCTAAACAGGCCACTGGTAGGCCTTCCAGGGGATCAGGACTTCGGGTGTGGGAAGTCTCTACCGCCAAGAGCTGCCAACCAGAGGCCGGTAGCTCTTTTGCTCAATTGTAACAGAGGAGGTGGCTACTGCCGGAATGACATTCACTGGAGGCCAAGGATCCCAGAGGGACCCACGCCAGAGATAAGTGATGATGGGAGGGGTTTCACAGGACAGGGGTTGCAGGGTATGTGCACCAAAGGCAGGGGGTTGGCTCTCGCTGGGCCACCCTCTCTTTTTTTGCCAGGTCCCTCGATCAGGGACCCCACCCTAGGAGGGCACATGCAATCCGCACTGGTTTGCTTGTTGTGCTCCTGCGTGGTGACAGGCCCTCCTGCCGCTAGTTTAATACCAGCAGCAGCAGGAAGGGGCCCCTAATTGGGCATTAATTGCCCACTTAATAGCCTTAATTGGCAGGACAGGAAGGCCGTCCACGGACTTAATCGAGGTGGACACTGAAAGGTAGCAGAGTCTCATGGGAGACAGCATACATATCACCCATGGGGTTAAGATTCAAAAAGATCAGGCATGAGCTAATCGAAGGGTGGAACAAGTTGGAGGGAATGAATTACAAGTTCCTATACTTGTAAAATATTAGTTTCAAGGAAGTAAAAAATTGCTTTTGTTACATAAAACCATTCATTCCGCTTGATGGACAATTCCAAACATTACACTCTGGAAGTGTGATACAATAAAACTACTTGCAAAATAGAGTGCTCAATTAGATAAACCAGTTATTCTGCATTCATCACATTAGGTTAGTAGTCAAGAAAGCAAGCAGGCAACTAACCTGCTGGAGAACTTCAGGACTCAGCCAAGGCAAGACAGAAGCACTGAACTCTGGGAAATCATACACAACCTTCAGCCTTTGTCCATCTGTGACCATATTGCATAGACCATGCAGACCAGTGAGGTAAATGTGTCCCTCCCCAGATATAAGAATGTGTCTAGGTCTAACACACCTGTTGAAGAAAAAAAAAGTTTCAGAAACTAAAGTGCTCAGCTGATTGCATTTGGAAAAGTTTTCTGAAACAGCAGCACCAGGCATGAATGACTCCTCACTAACAACATAGATCAAAACTTGGGAGGTAGAATTGGTCTGGACCAATCTCTTGCACTTTTCAGCAGACTACTGTCTACACCAAATTGTTCCTTCAATTCTACTTCAGCAGAGATTTATTTTACTGACAGAAGCCAAAAGAAAATGACACAGGTATAATCCAAGTAGAGAAAATTATTTTTTTTATTCTATTCGTGAGATGAGTATGCGGCTGGCTAGGCCAGCATTTATTGTTCAACCCTTCTTGAACCGCTGTAGTCCAAGTGGTGTAGGTATACCCACAGTGCTCTTAGGGAGTTCCAGATATTTGACGCGGTGGCAGTGAAGGAATGGTGATATAGTTCCAAGTCAGGATAGTGTGTGGCTTGGAGGAGAACATGCAGGTGGTGGTGTTCTGCTGCCCTTGTCCTTCTAGGTGGTAAAGGTGGTGGGTTTGGAAGGTGCTGTTGAAGGACACTTCGTGAGTTGCTGCAGTGCATCTTGTAGATGGTACACATTGCTGCCACTGTGTGTCAGTAGTGCAGGGAGTGAATGCTTAAGTTAGTGGATGGGATACTGATCAAGGAAACCACTTTACCCTGGATGGTGTCGAGCTTCTTGAGTGTTGTTGGAGTGTTGCTGGTAAGTGGATAGTATTCCATCACACTCCCAACTTGTGCCTTGTAGATGGTGGACAGGCTTTGGGAAGTCAGGAGGCAAGTTACTCACCACAGAATTCGCAGTATTTGACCTGCTCTTGTAGCCACAGTTTTTATCTGGCTGATCCAATTAAGTTTCTGCTCCATGGTAACCCCCAGGATGTGGGGGATTCACTGATGGCAATGCCACCGAATGTCATTGGGAGATGGTTAGATTCTTTCTTGTTGGAGATGGTCATTGCCTGGCACTTGAGTGGCGTGAATGTTACTTGCCACTTATCAGCCCAAGCCCGAATGTTGTCCAGACCTTGCAGCATATGGACAGAGTGCTTCAGTATCTGAGGAGTCATGAATGGTACATCATGTGTAAACTCTGCTCTAGGAAGAGGGTTTTATTTGTACAAAATAGTTCTCATTCTCTTAACTCTACTTCCAATCAATTCTAATTCAGGCTTTTTCATTTAGGTACTAAGTGTTTTTTTCATTTTTTTTATTCATTCACGTGATCTGGGCTTTGTTGGCTGGGCCAGCATTTATTGCCCATTCCTAGTTGTCCTTGAGAAGGTGGCTGTGAGCTGTCTTCTTGAATCGCTGCAGTCCATGTCTAGATTTAAAACAGTATTAGCATTGTGTATTTATTAAATGGGCCAACAGCTGTCATAAAATAAAATGTTAGAGGAGCCCAGCGTGAACTGATGAATTGGTATGCAAACAACAACTCATATGGCAATCAAATCCTTAAGTGAAAAGAAGTTCAGCATTGGGGTGGAAGCGCAGTGTTAGAACAATAAAAATATTTGACCGAGTCATCATAGACCTTAGATCTGTCTTAGTGTACAGCCAAGGAAACAAGCATTAAGCAAATATAATAGAATAGAGCAGATGCAGTTTAACCTTTTACATCTGATGATCGTTCAAAAGCAGAAAGACAATAGAGTTTACAGGTGCAACATTACAAAAATATGTGAATGCATGCTCACAGACACTGCATTATTTGCATTATGGGAGAGGAGCAGCTGGGGAAAAAAAAACTCATTCTGTCCCTGGGTTATCAGAATTGACTTTAATAGGATAAATGCAGATATCACTATCCCAATCCAAACTGAATGCCCTCCACGATCTCACCACTCCCTATCTCTGCCACCTCCTCCAATTTTACAATCCCTGGAGATCTTTGCATTCCTCCAATCTGGTCTTTTGCACATCCCTGATTTTTCACCATTCCACCATTGGCAGATGTGCCTTCAAGCGCCTAGGCTCTAAGCTTTGCAACTCAATTTCTCTGCCTCTCCGTCCTCTGCACTCCCGAAAACCTCTCTCTTTGGCCAACCTTTTGGTCACCTGTCCTATTATTATCTTATGTGCCTTGGTGTCAAGTTCTATCCAACAACACGCCTGCAAACTACCTTAAGATGTTTTATTATGTAAAAGTTGCTATATAAATGCAAGCGTTGTTATATAAGCAATACAAAAGCCCCTTGCCACACCTTTTAGGAGATAACTAGCACCATTTGCCTACTTGGATCGCTCTCCACAGGCTTTTCTTTGCAACTTGTATTGTACTTTTATAAAAAGTGGGTCTAGGGAACCACTAGAGCATTGGATTCACCTCTCAGGGCTATTTATATACCTGCCTCCAAGTGTCAACACAGTATCATGACACAGCTAGTTCAGCCTCACTAATGCTCATGAGCACATGCTCAAAAATTAAAATAAGTTAAAGACCATCATGAGGTTGGACCTTCTCCAAAAAACATGCTTGTGAAAAGCACTACAACGTGATAGCGATGAGTGATGAGAAATTTAAAGCTTTTTAAAAATATGGTGTGACTGGGCAGAAAGTTCATACAAAAACGATGACTGGTTGTCTTAAAATCTAGATTTACCTGTGAATGCATCCCATTCGATGAATATAATCCAGTGCCTTCAAGACTCCATAAAAAATATGCGCAATGAGACTTTCACTCATGCCTTGAGTAAAATACAACTTTAACAGGCTGCTGGCAGAACCTACACAAGGCCAGAAAGGCAAGCTCAGAAATTAATGTTTATTGATTGAATGTGGCTTTTAAGTGCAAAATATAGAACACGTGGCAGATCATAACAGAGGAAGCTCTCTGTCCAGATGTTACCTTACCGTAAGCTGTGAATGCCATAGTGACCCATAGCTCGCTGCCCTGTGCAAAAATAGCTCTGTGCGGCAGGATGTTTGGGTGCCGGAGAAATTGCCAGACAAGAAGCTCATTCTGAAAGGAAAGCGTAAATTTTCTGAAGTGTGGCACAATGGCCATGGTCAAAGAAACATGTATAATACACATTTTCCTACACATAGAAGCAGGCTACATTCTTCCTTCAACACATCAGCAGTAATAGCTTTTCTTTGGCTGCTCTATTATAAAACTTACAGATCTCTGACTACAATGACTACATACAGTTCATGGCTCCACAAAGTCTCTAACTCATTAATTTATTGAGAAGTTTGTTTGACAACATCATTTACTTGGTTTTAGCCCAAACAGCAATTAGTGTGCTACAACTGGCTTCAAGACTCCTTTACAATGGAAATAGCAGGGCAGGATGGTCAGACAGTTTTCACATCCTGATCACTATCCAGTAACTGCCTACTGGAAACTGCATGTGTTTGTGTGTGGGCATCAAATGTGAGCACCAAATAAGGGCATAGCATGTGCTCCAAGGTCAAATAAATCACCAATATTCATATGTGACACTCAGCAAGGTATCAGTGGAGATAAAATTCTGCAATTATTTAGTGAACAATTGAATGGGGGATTCAAGGATCTAGATGGGTGAACGAAGGTGAGGGGTGGGGGGGGGAAACAAATGGTGTTCATCATTGGTAACTATCTTGCCATTTAAAGTTTTGTACTCAAGTGACCTTAAACAGCAACAATAATTTCCATTTATTTTGGGCTATTATGGTTGGAGGGTTGGGGGTGTCCTCCTTGGAACAATGGAGATTGAGGGGAGATTTGATAGAGGTGTATAAGATTATGGCAAGCTTGGATAGAGTGCTCAAAGAAATGCTGCTCCTATTAGCTGATGGTGCAAGGTTTAGGGGAGACTGATTTTAGGTTCTGGGCAAGAGATACATGCAGGCATGCGGGGGAAGAACATTTTTACACAATGGGCGATGACGACCTGGAACTGTGTCTATGAAGGTGGTGATAGCAGAGATGATGAATGATTTCAAAAGAAATCGGATGGGCACTTGAGGGAAACAAACTTGCAGGGCTATGGGAATGAAGCAGGGTGAGGTGGGGGAGATGGTATTGTTTGGATTGCTCTACAGAGCGCCACCATGGTCTTGATGGGCTGAATGGCCTCTTTCTGTGTCGTGATGACTCTATGTATCAGAGGGTCACTGACTTAAAGGAAGAGTGAGCAGGGGGAGACAGTTCAGAGATGCACGACACAAAAATTGGCCGTGTGGTTCATAGCGAGGAGGACAGCTGTAGTCTGCAGGAAGATATCAATGGACTGGTCAGGTGGGCAGAAAAGTGCCAAATGGAATTCAACCCAGAGAAGTGTGAGGTGATGCATTTAGGGTGGTCAAACAAGGCAAAGGATTACACACTAAATGGCAGGATACTGAGAGGTGTAGAGGGAGTGAGGGACCTTGAGTGAACGCCCACAGATCCCTGAAGGTAGCAGGACAGGTTGATAAGGCAGCTGAAACAGCATATGGAATCCTTTCATTTATTAGTCGAGGCATAGAATATAAGAGCAGGGAGGTTTTGCTGGAACTACATAAAACATTAGTTAGGCCACAGCTTGAGTACTGTGTGCAATTCTGGTCACCTCATTACAGAGAGGAAGTAATTACATTAGAGAGGTACAGAGGATATTTACGAGGATGTTGCCGGGACTGGAAAATTGCAGCTATGAGGGAAGATTATGGATAGGCTGGGGTCGTTCCCCTTGGAAGAGAGGAGGTTGAGGGGAGATTGGATTGAGATATACAAAATTGTAAGGGGCCTTGATAGAGTGGACAGGAAGGGCCTATTTTCTTTAGCAGAGAGGTCGGTGAATAGGGGACATAGATTTAAAGTAATTGGTAGAAAGGTTAGAGGGGTGATGAGAAAAAAAGTTTTTTCACCCAGAGAGAGTTGTGGGGTCTGGAACTCTCTGCCTGAAAGGGTAGTGGAGGCGGAAGCTCTCAACTCATTTAAAAGTTGGCCGGATATGCACCTCAGGTGCCGTAAACTGCAAGGCTACGGACCACATGCTGCAAAGTGGGATTCAGCTTGGTTTTCAGCTGGTGCAAACACAATGGGCCAAATGGCTTCTTTCCGTGCTGTAAATTTTCTATGATTCTAAGCGTGTTAAGATACTTAATCTATGCAACCATTTAGTAAGTTTTAAAAGATAGGAGCTCAATTAACCAGTATTTTGTACATTTAAAAAGTACTCTTTATCTTAGCATTTCTACTATACTGACCTGTAGAGAGGCCAGATTTTCTTCAGAACAGGTGTCCATATTAGTGCGTCTCACAACCACCATTTTACCTGATGGGATGTGTTTAGCCAGATTCACCGTGGTTAGATTACTAAAACTTTTTCCTAACAGACAAAATAAAAATATCAAGATACGATAATCAAACTCTTAGCTTCCATTGTCACAGTTAAACCAAAGGCAAAACACTGCATGGGCAGGAAATGTAAATAATTTTGTGGTTACAAGGGTTGAACTAACGGACACTGCCATATTTCCATTTGTCCAGTACAAAGGAAGTAAGATCAACTATTACAACGTAAGCAACTGGAACACCCTGTGTTAATACTCACTGTAGGAGCAGCTACCGTTGAGAGGTTTGGATTCACATACTTATGTCACTTTAGCAACATGCCACATGACAAGGGATCTTTGGCTTAGTTCCAGAGACAAGCAGGTTAACAGTCTAGTGGAGTACCAAGAGAGTGCTGCACTGTCAGCGGCATCGGCTTTAATGTCCCTTTTGGGACATTAAATCAAGGCCTCATGCAAAGGAAAGCTGGGGAGTTCACACCTGTATCCTGGTCAGTATTTATCCTTCAACCAACATCACTAAAAACAGCTGATCTGATCATTATCTTCTTGGTGTTTCTGGGGTACCAGTGTTCCCCCGCCTCACCCTGCTTCCTATAGACTGAATATATGGAATTCTTGCCCACAGATCACTTTGAGCCCATAAACTATGTCAATAGGGAACTGCTTTAAAAAAAGAAATATTGAAGGGTTTGGGGGGCCAACACGAGAGTGAGATTAGACAAGGTAACTTGAAGAAAAAAACTAGCACAGATTAACTGGGCTAAATGGCCTGTTTCTATGATGAATCATTGGATGTTACAAGTTTCGACCACTCTGTGGTGTCAGGAACAAATTTACTAAGTGTTTTTACCTAGTTCAGATAGAAGCTCATAGTGACTAGCACCGGCAGCATACATCATGTTAGCATCTCGCAGAGGGCTCTTTGAATACACTGAAACCTCATTGCTCTGTGTGTGGAGGAAAACACATGTTACTGGGTGAGTATGTGCTCAGGACAGGAAGGAGAAGAACAGTGCAGAGAGTCAAATATTATTCTTATATGTATTGTATCGACAAATTTAAACACTTCCAGGTAAGCTTTGGTGCTAGGCAGATGAGGGGGAACAAGAAAAAAAACGCGTTTAAATTGCACAGTGATCCTTGAATTAACCAAATTTGTAAATTGCACTGTATTCAAGACACTTATGGCTGAAATTTCCTAGTCCACCGAAGGGGGGTTAGGAGGCAGGGCCGGAGGCAAAATTGGAAAATAACTCTTCGGTTGGCAATACAATGTGTTCCTGCCTCCAAGCGCCCTCACTGAGGCAGTTAGGGAACATTGATGGCACCGCTGGAATTACCCGACAGCAGGCCGCACCCCCGCTGAGTCCGGAAGACAACAGGAGGCAGCCCCTTGGCGGCAGGCTGGAGGACATCAAAGCCGCCACTCAATCATCTGCTGGGATTCAACGGCCACAACCTTAGCCGCGAGCTGTCGCATGGATGGATTCCCCCTCCATGCTGATAGCCTGACAGCTGTGGCCATGCTCGATTTTTAATTTGGCCAATGCTGGACAGAGTGTCTCCATTTTCAGGCACCCCAGCATTCTCCTGCCTGTATCAGTAGCACTCACTTCTTGCAGTGGGATTGCTGGCTAGGCATCATGGTTGGCCCTCCTTGGCCCTGGTCTGTTCGCTGTCCTTCATCGGACAGGGTTCTTGTAGGTGGCTTCTCAATTGGCTGCCAGGGGAAGATTGCGATTGGCATCCCACCACAGCTACTTCCAGGTTCTTGATCCAGAATTGAGGTTGCCATCAGTGACCCAACCAGGAAAATTCAATCCTTAGTCACTTAGTCCTGACAAAAACCTATAACATTAATTCCAATAATTGCCACAGACATCATAGGAACACAGATATAGGAGAAGGCCATTGATCTCCTCAAGCCTGCTCTGCCATTCAGTGAGATCTTAGCTGATGTGCAACGTCACTCGTTGCATATCCCTTAATAATTTTGTCTAATAAAAAGCTATCAATTACAGTTTAAAAAATTAATTGATCTAGCTTCAGTTGCCTTTTGCGAAAGGGAGTTCCAAACTTTTACCACCCTTGGTGTGAAGAAGTGTTTCCTAATGTCATTCCTGAAAGGGTTTGGCTCTAACTTTGAGATGATATTCGCTAGTCTTAGACTCTCCAACTAGTGGAAGTTGTTTCTCCCAATCCACCCTATCTGTTCCCGTTAAAACCTTTAAAACTTTGAACAAGTAACCCTATAGCCTTCTAAATTCCGGGGAATACAAAAATAGTTTGATTAATTGCTCCTCATAACTCAACCCTTAAAGTCTAAGTATCCTTCTGGTAAATTTACTCTGCAATCCCTTCAAGGCCAATATATCTTCCCTAAGATGAGGTAGCAGTCCCACTGTCAGTACTCCAGGTGTAATGTAAACAACCCTAGGGCATGCCACCCAGTACATCCCTTCAGCACTGATTCGGACACTCCCATTATCCCTACTCTCAGTCTCCTGTCACTCAGCCAATTTTCTCACCAGGTCAATCACTTGCCTTCTATTCCACGAACTTCAACCTTACCTAACACCCCTTAAGGAGGACTTCATTGAATGCCATCTGGAAGTCCATATAAATAACATCCATAGACATTCCCCTGTTCACTAACTTAATCACCTCTTCAAAAAAAAAATCAGGTTTGTCAAAAAAATCATGCTGGTTCTCTCCAATCAGCTGAAAATTTTCACGGGCTTCCGACTGTTCTGTCCATTTATTTGAATGGTAGTCCTCCCAAACCATCTGTGCTCTGTCCAAGCAATATTTTACATCCATGTTCAAAAGGAAGATAACCTGCCCCATAACGTTTCGCATTACAAAGAATGTGATTTTTCTCATAATGCACAGCATTCCTCTGCCTGTGTCTCTTTCTCATAATACAGGTTATACATACACACAAGAATAGATATCTTAAACTGGAATCCCTTCCGGATCGTTGAGAGTCATAAGCACTGAAACTGCTTTCTTATCCAACATGCACTCAAAGATTCACTACAAAATTACTTTGCAAAAACAGCAGGCTAGAAAATGCTTTCACCAAATGAAAAGACAAATCCCTCCCACCACTACCACTTGTATGCCTACCTCTCCTGCAGCACTAACAGCATATCAAAATGCCAACCTACCAGATGCAGACGGTCTATGCCGTCTACCTGGCTTCCAGCATCAATTGATTCTACTTCTGTCCCAGAAAGGCAGGAACAGACCTTAAGAGAAAAAAATGCAAAGTTAAACAATTTGCATATATATACCTTTAACATAATATCAAAGAGTAATTAAAACATACATGAGGGGCAAGAGGTGAATAAAATTTGAAGGTGAATTTCTGATGTTCCAGACGATCAAGCATGGGAGTCAAACCTACAGGTATTTGAGGGCAACTCTCCAATCAGGATCAGAGAGAGACAATTTAGCACAACTAGTCTGTACCAGTGTTTCAACTCCACATAAGCTTCCTCAATCCTATTTCTTCCAATCTGAACACCCCCATCACTTTTTCTTCTTTTACCTGAAATATTCTTATGAACCTCCCCCATCTCTTGATCCATTTTATTATTTTGCCGCATTTGCATGTCTTTCTCTCTGATGAGCTACCTTTACTCCATTCCCCAGGCAAGTATTCCTTTCCCAACTCCTGCCCAATAAGTGTTTATATATGATATTTCATGCTGGCTTTAACTGTCTTTTATATCTCTCCAGAGACCCTGGAGAATTGTGCAAAAAGGATTTACACAACTGATATCAGAAACGAGATGTTATAAGTGTCAGGAAAATATGAACAGGCTGGGGCTTTCCCCCTTCCCCCTCTCCCCAGAGGGCTTTCAAATTATGAAGTGGAAGATTTCTTTGTCTTTCCTCTTTTATTCCAGGTCCCTTTCGAGTGCCAAATCTTGGCGCTGTTGCCAGCCTAGTCCCCATCAGTCTCTTTCCCATAACTTCTACAGTCTGAGGAAGCTATTCTCATGCTAATGCAAGCAGCATTTACTCTCCCTCCTTGAAATGGGAGTGAAACTGCTGATTGTTTATTGCACAGTGGTGTCGAGCGATGGTGCACAGCATCTATGAATCATAGAATTTTAACAACACAGGAGGCCATTCAACCCATCGTGTCTGCACTGGCTCTCCAAGTGAGCATTATGACCTAGCGCCATTGCCCTGCCTTTTCCCCTGTACCCTTGCATATTGTTTCTATTCAAATAATCATCTAATGCCCTCTTGAATGCCTAGATTGAACCTGCCTCCACCACACTTCCAGGCAGTGCATTCCAGACCCAAATCACTCGCTGTGTAAAAAGATTTTTTCTCATCACTTTTGCTTCTTTGCACATCACTTTAAATCTGTGTCCTCTCGTTCTTGATCCTTTTACGCGTGGGAACAGCTTCTCCTTATCTACTATGTCCAGCCCTCTCATGATTTTGAGCACATCTATCAAATCTCCTCTTAGCCTTCTTTTCTCCAAGGAGAACAGTCCCAACCTCTCCAATCTATCCTCATAGCTGAAGTTTCTCAGCCCTGGAACCATTCTTGTAAACCTCTTCTGCACTCCCTCCAATATGTTCACATTCTTCCTATAATGTGGCACCCAGAACTGTACACAATAGTCCAGCTGAGGTCGAAATTCAGCATAGCCTCCCTGCTATTGTATGCTATGCCCCTAGTAATAATGCCCAGGATACTATATGCTTTATTAACTGCTCTCTCCATCTGCCCTACCACCTTCAATGATCTTTGCACATATACACCCAAGTCTTTCTGCTCCTGCACCCCCTTAAAATAAGGGGTGAAATTTTGAAATGTTCTTCCATGTTCTTCCTATCAATTGCATCACCTCACACTTCTCTGCATTGAACTTCATCTGCCACCTATCTGCCCACTCCACCAAATTGCCTATGTGCTCTTGAAGTTCCACACCACTCTCCTTGCAGTTCACAACACTCCCAAGCTTCGTATAATCCACAAACTTTGAAATTGTTCCCTGCACACCAAGATCTAGATCATTAATATACATCAGGAAAAGCAAGGGTCCCAATAGCGACCCCTGGGGAACTCCACTACAAACCTTCCTCCAGCCTGAAAAATATCCATTGACCATTACTCTGTACTTCCTATTCTTCAGCCAATTTTTTTTCCCACATTGCTACTGTCCCTTTCATTCCATAAGCAATAACTTTTCTCACAAGTCTGTTGTATGGCACTGTATCAAATGCCTTTTGAAATTCGATGTATGCCACATCAACAGCATTGCCCTATTGTCCTTTTCTATTACCTCTTCAAAAAACTCCAGCAAGTTAGTTAAACACGATTTCCTCTTTAGAAATCCACACTGGCTCTTCCTTATCAGCCCATATTTACCATGTGACTACTAATTCTATCCCGAATAATTGTTTCTGGAATCTTGTCCACCACTGAAGTTAAACTGACTGGTCTGTAATTGCTGGGCTTATCCTTACAACCTTTTTTGAACAAGGTCATAATATGTGCAATTCTCCAGTCCTCTGGCACCACCCCAGAGTCTAGGGAAGACTGAAAGATTATGGCCAGTGCCTCTGCAATTTACAAGGGGCCAGTGTTGGAAATTCTGACACATGGAGCAACAGGGTGATTCTGCATATGGTTTTCTCTCCCTCTCTGTCAGGCTATCGTGGAGAGGAACTGATCGAAGAAGAGGGGAGGAAATACAAGAGTTACCTCCCCAGATGTCTCCCATTGGCAAGCTGCACAACACCATTGGCTGAGATCTGGGAACAGGTCAACATCCTAGTCCTTCAGCCATGGATAAAGACTAAGAAAAATCAAATAAGCTGCAGCACAACTAGCAAATTATCACTATCATAAAACCTAATTTATTTCCTGGTGTGTTATCTATTTCTCCAGTGTTGAGGAAATTTTGTACTCCACACCCAGTTAATGTGGTGAGCAACTTGTACAAGCACTGTTACCTGTTCAGGTAAGTGGGACTGGTGTTTGCATTAAAAAGGTATTTTTGTAACAACTGTAGGTTGACTTACCAGTAAAGGCATGGAAGCTCCCGATACACTCGGTAACTCATATGAGCACAGCAATCCTGAAAATGGGAAGCAAACGTGAAGAATGACCCTCTGCTTTCTCCAGCTGTAGATCAAGCACAATCCAATATAACGGATGCAAGGAAGATTCTTCTGCAGTTCTCTGTAAAAAATATACAATGCTGTTAATATTTTGATCCACCCTTCCTTCAATTTGAGTGTCATGTGAAATCAAACAGCCATAGCAATAAAATGGATAAAGGAAATAGGAAAGAAAAACAATCCTACATGGATTTTAAGCAGCAACAGATACCAGAGTGAACTTAAAGGGGAGAAAATAGGTTTTCCCACCTATTTCCATTATTTTTAAATCTACAACTAATACCTTGTCAGTCTTTCCACCCCACCCCCACTAGAGCTGTACCTTGAGTGTCCTGCCATCCATTCTTAATTAGCACATTTTCTTAGATAATATCACCACCTTCAACACCTCTTTGATCCTTTTGTCTGTGACATCTTTTGATTATCTGCTCCTAGCACTGCTTGCTTGTCCCTACAACCACCCCACCCTCAACTTCTCTCCCCCCTGCCTTAAACCAGCTTATATTTCACCCCTCTCCTGACGATACTCAGTTCTGTTGAAGGGTCATGAGGACTCGAAACGTCGACTCTTTTCTTCTCCGCCGATGCTGCCAGACCTGCTGAGTTTTTCCAGGTAATTCTGTTTTTGTTTTGGATTTCCAGCATCCGCAGTAGTTTTTTGTTTTTATTATTAAAGGGGAGGTAACTCTTTCGGCAAGTAACATTATTACATACTACAGTACAAAGTACAAAGGGTACTTCTTTGAGGTGTTTGTTTTACTTTGTTCACAGCATTCCATAACACCCTGGATACATTAATTTGTTGATGTACTACACACAGTAGCACAAAGCAAGGATAATTTTTATAGAATAAAAAGTAAAATACTGCAGATGCTGGGGATCTGAAATAAAAACAGAAAAATAAAGTTCTGGAAAAACTCAGCAGGTCTGGTAACATCTGTGGAGAGAAAAACAGTTAACAGTTTGAGTTCATCCAAAACTTTAATGTCCATACCTTAACTTCTGGTTATCTATTGCACTGTGCTAATTCATCAACATTGGCTCTCAGTCTGGCAAAACATCAATTTTAAATTTCTCATCTTTGCGCTTAATTAAATCCCTCTGTGGCCTCGTCCCTTCCCATCTCTCCAACTCCTCTAGCCCTTCTAGAACTCCACATTCCTCCATTACTGGCCTCTTGTTAAACCCTCACCATTTTCAACCCACCACTGGTGCCCATCGTTCAACTATTTAGGCCCTAAGCGCTGGAATTACCTAATTCTAAATCTCCGACCTCTTTATCCAAGTGTCTCCATGCAACCTTTGGCTCAGTCATTTTTTGCCCATTACATTCTGTGAAGCACTTTGGGATGTTTCACTCCAGTAAACATGCAACAGAAATGTAAGTTTTCCTTGTATTACCAATCTGGGCAGGAATTCCAGCAGACTGATTTTGCCCTAGGTTCCCAATGTAGGTCACTCCGTATAGACCACAGATTAAACCTGCCACTTTCCTAGCCTGTATAATTTAGTGCCACAAACACCCAAGCACTGATGGATTTTTCCACTGAACCAAAAATGGTACACTTTACTATAAAATAAATGGCGGTGGACTCCTTGTTATTTAAGTAAGTCAAAGCTATAAATGACGGTTTCTGTGGGTCCTCTCATGACTGAAGAGCCCAACGAAAGATTGGCATGGATGTTCACAGAACTGACAGTCCACGCTGTCACTGTTGATGCTTAGGAGACCTTCTGCAGCTGCATCACCTCTGGTCATGTTGAATGCTGCATGTTTGGCATAGATGGTTCTCAAAGCATGCTGAACCAAGTTTCAGTGCTTGCCTCCACATTGGCCAGTCAGCTAAAATTTACACACTCCCACCCCGAGAGGTGGTCTGTAATGCAGAAGTTTGTAAAGCCCTTTTTTTTTTTAAGGGTGCACTTGTATCGTTTGCACTGACCACCTTGATGTCATCGGCACAGACAGTTCCCCATAGGAGTTGTACTTGGGGATTCTGTAGTCTTTTATGCAGGAAACAAGGCCTGCCCATCTAAGCTGAACTTTCTGAAGGGTGGTCAACATGCTGTCAAGCCCCACATGCGATTCTGTCCTGCCATTAAATTCTCATGATGGCTTTCAGGTGCCTTTGTGGAAGCATTCCAGAGCTTTGATGTGGCACCTATGGCAAACCCAGGATTCTGCGCCATACAGCAAGGTGGGAAGGACAACGGTCTGGTAGAGTTTGACTTTCGTCTTCAGCTTAATGCTATACTGCTTCCAGACACCATCATGGAGTCGGTCATAGGCCAAACTTGTTTCTGGGTATATGACTTCATCAGTAGACAAGCTTAGAGAGCACACTGACAAGATGTGAGAATTTTTCTACTACCTTGAGAATGTGCCATCAAAGGTTATGTCTGGTGCTTCATGGTGTGTGCCTGGTACTGGCTGAAATGTCAGCTCAGCATTTCCAAGACAGGGGTTGAGACCAAAGTTTTTGGCAGCACTCGAGAATTTGTTTATATGGTCTGGATATCTTCCTTGCTGTGGGTAGCTAAGGTACAGTCAGTCACATGCATACAGAAGCTCTCTGATTACTGCCTCTGACTTTGGTGGAGGCATGCAATCTGGAGAGATTGAAAAGCTTCCCTGAAGGCATGGTAGATCTCTGGTGTCTTCCTTGAGCATTGCAGCAAAGAGACTGGAGAGTCAGGAAGCCATGGCACATCCTTGCTTTACACCGCTGATTATTGCAAAGACATCAGACATCTCACCACAGGCACAATCACATCCAATCATACAGTAAGTACAGAGTTTTGACAAACTTGCTCTGCAAGCTAGGATGTCCGAGCAAGTGCCATGGGCCAGGTTGGCTCATAATGTCAAAAGCTTTAGTTAGAACATTTATAAATCCTGGTGTTGTCTTCTGCACTTTTCTCATAGTTGTCCTGCTGCAAACATATCAGCTGTCCCACGATTAGCCCCAAACTACATTGTGATTCCTGGAGGACATCATGTATGAGGTTGTCTAGCAGATGGTTTAATCGGATCTTTCCTGCGATTGAGAGAAGACTTAGTCCTCTGTAGTTATCTCATACTTTTTGGATCCTTTCTGCTTCCAGATGCTGACTATATCAGCTTCCTCGAGATCCTGTGGAATTTTTTTCTGATCCCAGGTACTCTTGAAGATGGCTGTAAGTTTAACAAGCTCCGTACTATTATGCTTCCAAATCTCTGCCGTCTAAAGTAAATACAAGTCTATAGAAAGCTAATTTTATCATGGAAATTACTTGCTAACATCATTTAAACTTGTACCAAAAAGTGAATGTAATATTATGCATACTGTGGTCCTGTATGTCTAGACTTTACAACTATATGTTAATAAAGATCCAAGCTGTTGAAATTTGATGTGTTGTTAGCAAAACATAAATTAATATTGGTGTGGTATTAAGGGCACTTACTAGATGTATTGCATCATTTGCAAAGAATGTGAACGATATCCAAAAAAATGATCAGTGCTTCTGCTTCTCAAGAAACTGGATTCTTGAAAACAAAATAAATTTCTCCTTCCAATACTTCTAACAGCCAATCAAAGGCACTGTAAAAATAGTAATAAAAAGAATATTAAACCATCAATTCAACAAAAATAAGTCACCTCGCTCGCTCCACACAATTAAGTGGTGTAAGGACATTTAAGTCAACAACCTGCACCAATGCAAAAAGTTGGCACCTTGCACTGGTTGATTGTGGATACAAGCAAGGTGGGCTTTTTGTTTCCTAATTTTACAAAAAAAAGGATGCTTATCACAGATTCTAATGATCCAAGGCATTGAAAGCACAGGCACCTCCCTCCCCCCACCCACCCTCCCAACCCCAACCCCAGATAAAATAAACGCTAGCATGGAGAGATCCCCCCCATCTCTCTCTCTCTAAGGTCAGGGTTTTATAAGTTCCCCCTCTATGTGCCGGCCGGGTTGCCTGTATTACTCTGGGACCTCAGTGAAGGGGCCCTTGCCTTCAGCAGCCCGGGACCGGCCGGTCACTTGGAGACCAGGAGGAGCTCCGACACACGCCGAGCTCTACACCATCCCCACATCCCGCTCCACTCTCCAAATGTTTTCCTGCTCCTCCCCGACTCCATAACCCGACATCTTCAACCCATCTCCTTCTCACTCGGTTGCGTCTCTCTCACCTGGACGGGAAGGTGGGGAGGAGAGGAAAGTGCAAGACCCCGCCCACTTCTTCCGATATCACGAAGCTCCACCCCCTTTTCCAGCTCACAAACAGCGGAGCGCCTCAAACCTCGCGAGAACATGGCCGTCCCTCTCATTCAGCTGCCTCTCTCGCCTTCATAGGGGGGGGGGGTGGAGGAAGAGGGCAAGATCACGCCTACTTCTTGTGACGTCATCACTCCAACCTCTTCTCCCCTCATTAACAACCGAGCCGCTTCAAACCTCGCGAGAACACGCGCTCCACCGTAAAGCCCTTTCCCTCAGCCTCTCCGTCAACCCGTTGCCCCAGTCTCGCCATGCAGCCCTTGCACGAGCGGCGTCCGTTAGATTTTGAACTGAGTTTGAATGTTTCCAATCGTTGATGTGCCGATTTTGTAGTCAATCAATGAAGGAGCCATTGTGAATCAACTGGACACACCATCAGTGTTCCCCCCCCTCGCCCTGCTTCCTTATCCCCCTTGATTTTTTTAAAAAGGGGAACAAACAATAAGTTCTCAAATTAAGACAAAATTACCATGGGAAACTTGTCTAGTTTCCCTTTGCACAGCCCCCCTCCCCACAACCACCAATTTAAGAAATGGGAGCTCAATTTGGCTATCTGGCCCATGAAGCCTGCTCCACCATTCAACAAGATCATAGCTAATTTTCCCACTTTAATGCAACCTCCCCTCCCAATTCCATAACATGATGCAAAAATTAGTAGGAATGGACCATTCAGCCCATCGAACCTGCTCCACCACTCAATGCAATCATGGCTGGATCATCTGCCTCAACTCCACTTTCCCACCCACACCCCCATATCCCTCGATTTCCTGAGAGACCAAAATTTTGCCTATCCCAGCCTTAAATGTATTCAATAATGGAGCATCCACAAACCTTTGGGGTAGAGAATTCCAAAGTTTCACAACCCTTTGAGTGAAGAAATATCTCCTCATCTCAGTCCTAAATGATTGACCCCTTGTTCTAGATTCCCACCAATCTTGTGAACCTTTGCTATACCGCTTCCAAGGGAAGTATATCCATCCTTAGCTATGGAAACCAAAACTGCACACTGTACTCCATATGTGATCTCACCAAAACCCTGAACAATTGTAGCAAGACTTCCTTATTCTTTTACACTGTAACTCCTACCGCCTACAGAAAAGGTGTCAGGAAGGGTTGCGCATGAGCATTCACTGCACACTACAGCATGCAACAGTCGGCTTTGTGTAGTTGTGTCTGAGTTCATTGGCATCTTGTATTTATTAAATGGACTAATAGCTGTCTTAAAATAAAACAATCGTTTTAAACCAATAGAATCCCCAAATATTCTGTTCCTGGGTTAACAGAATTGGCTTTATTTGGATAATGCAGATATCACTCTCTCCCAATCCAAATTGAATGCCCTCCATGATCTCACCGCTCCCAATCTCTGTGACCTCCTCTAGTTTTACAATCTTCCGAGATCTTTGTGCTCCCCCAATCTGGTCTCTTGCGCATCCCTGATTTTCACCACTCTACCATTGGCAGATGTGCCTTGAACTGTCTAGGCTCCAAGCAGCGTAAACTTAAAGGTAAATGTAAAGTGCAGAGGTTTCTTAGCACTTCAATCATCACCTTTCGGTGCTGATAAAGTCGTACGTAGGAGAACACTGCTGGGTCCCCTTCCATCCTCATTGCTTCCCCTCACCTGCTCCCTTTCATCCCGTTCCTCCCTCTCACCTTTTTCCTCCCATGCACTATGCCATATATTTACATGGTTATAAAAGTTTTCAGGAGTTTTGAAAATCATTTCAAACTTTATTAAAATGTTAAAAGTTGTTCCAAGAGGTCCATTAAACACTGCTCACCTCTCTATCCCCCACTGAACTTATGGCTGTTTGATGTTCCTGTTAGTTTTGCTCAATGCTGCCATCCTATTGAATCCCTCCATGTGTGTACTAAGGTATATAGGATGGTGTTACATCACTTTAATCACCAAGATTTAGAAATGGCGTTTGAGGAGATGATCATCCCCTTTTTAATTCATTCATCCCGAGAAAAAATATCTGTCATTCAAACAAGTGACATTTTACTTGAGCAAAAAACCCTCTGGCAGAATTGAGGTAGTCATTGCTGAACTTCATGTAAACCTGAGGTGTTTAGACTTTTAACACAATCTGTGTTTGTTAGGTATTTCCCTACTTTGTAAAGCATTGCAATATTAATGACGAAGTAAAACATGATTTTACGAGAGGGAAAGAGATACAGGACATGATTTTCCGCTTCTGTGCTCATCAGACCACAGTTTTTCCTTATGGATGGAAAATCTTTGGGTGGGGATGGGGTCTGGCAATGACATAATGCCCACCAGATTATTCTGGGACTCATTCTCCGAATGGGAGGACATACTGAGTGCAGTCCGCACTGCTCAGTGTTTGGACCTCTGTTTCTCATTGGCAAGACGTGGTCATTGAAAGCAAATGTGAGCTTGGCTAATTTACTGATAACACTAAAGCAAGGAGAGTCATAGAGACAGAGGGAGCAGGAAAAGTGTTGAAGAAGGATTTAGATTGGCTTTGTACCAAGATAGACAATTAAATTCAGCATTGATAATTGTAAAAGTTTTGAGCTTTAGCTGAGAAAAATGTAAAATAGCCAAATCTGAGAAATTATATTTCCGCCTTTATTCTGAAGCCCTGAATACCCTTACCTAACTAAAATGTAACAATCGAGATTATCAATTGACAGCCCCCTCCACAACCTCAACAGCCTTTTGGAGAGAGTTCAAGATTTCCAGTGCCCTTTGTGTGAAGAAATTATTCCTGACATCGCTCCCCTGAATAGTCCAGCTCTAATTGTAAAGTTATACTACTTGCTATATGGGCTCACTAACCAAAATAAATAGTTTCTTTCTATCTGCCCTCTGAAATCCTTTAATCATAAATACCTAAATTAGATTACCCCTCAATCTTCCTTACTCAAGGGAACACAAGCCTAGTCCATGCAACCTGCCCTCATGCTTAAACCCTTTTAGCTCTGGTATTGTTCTGATTCTAGTTATAATCTAATGGCTTTTGTACTAAGGAATTTCATCCAAATGCTTTGACTAACCTGTTATGAATAATGGACAGAGGAATGTCTATACCCCAGAGATGCAACATTACTATTGTCTCTCTTTTTCCTTTACTGTACAATATTAACTTGGCTCAGTGGTAGCATTTATACCTGAGTCAGAGGCTTGTGAGGTCAAGTCCCACTCCAGGATTTGAGAACATAAGCTATGGTAACATTTCGGTGATTTGGTGAGGTAATAATGCTGCATTGCCAGACCTGCCAACTGCTCGGTGAAATATTAAACTGAGACGTACCCCCACCCCGCATCCTCAGGTATCTGCATGTTCAAGATGTAAAAGACCCTGTAGCACCAGTTGAAAATCATCATTCATCTCATTTCTGTTTGTGGACTATAGTTGCATACAAGACTGCATGTTGCGTTCAGTTGTGCCAAGATTGTCCAAGCTGCCTGTCATTGTGATCGTCCATCTCATTTTCTCTTTGTGGCATCTTGCTTGTACTATGTCCTGTTGTGTTCACCTGCATCTAGGTTGTCCAAGCTTCCTGTCATTGTGGGCTATATATGTATGTGCTTTGAAGGTTTGAGACCACAAATAAACTTTCAATCCACCTGCCCAATAACTTGCTGATATTTCACATTGCTAATGCTAATGATTTTGGTGTACTGATTTAGGATTTTCCCAGCAATAAGGAAATTGGAAGAAAAACAGCCACGTCCTAACATTTAGGCTTACAAGTTTCAAGAAACAAAACAGCAAGCTGGAACAGGACTGGAGTGCTCAGATCTCAGAGTCTCACAAATTTCTCATGGGCTGTAATTTGGATGCCTCAGCCCATGTGGCAACAGTGATTGCGCTCTGAAAAGTAACTCATAGCATGTGAAATGCTTTGGAGTGTCCTAGGTAGATCTAAGTTCTTTCTATCACTTCTATTCGTTCAAACAATTGCAGGCTGGTAAATTAGGTACAGGTGAACGCTCGATCAATGGTTCGCAAAGCTTTTGGCTGAAGGATCCCTTTTCAAATGGATTAAAAATCATGGATCCCCAGCAAAATTATAATGCCATATAATACTCATAACGCGAAAGTGCTGTAAGTAAAACATGTTTTAATAATGCTTCTAAGAAACAGGTTTTTACTTACAGATATAAGTAAGATTGGCGTGTTTGCTTCTCATTGCAGATTCTGTCTATCCTTGGTAGGAGCAAGAGCACTGGAGGAGTGGAACGAGGAGAAAGCACTAGATGCAAGGAGAGAGCAGAATCAAAGGGGAAGTACAGCCCTTGGTCAAGGCTGAAGCATGTGGAGAGCACAGCATAAAAAAGCAGTATCATGGGGATGGCAAGAGCATGGAGAAAGCTATAGCCTGCAGACAGCAGAATTCCAGGTCACCAGGAGGAGCATAGGAGTGGGAGGCAATGGAGAACAGCATGCCTTCAACCACTGTTCACTTGTTTACTCTTGTGTACATCACCCTGGGCAGTCACCCACATTGCCCACTCATGGGCCAGCCCTGAGTCGCAGACACTGGCAGGCCTCTGTGGACTCCTAGGGGTCAACGGACCGCAGTTTGAGAACCATTGTGTTAAATTTACCTGTGTTTCCTCTAGAAGGCATCAACATAAGTAATGGACCAGTGTTCCAGATGTAATATCCATCACTGTAGCCAAAACACAATAACTGTTTAATTGCTGTTGAATTGGTAATTATAGGATGATGTGAATAACTGTTTCTTTTATTCATTTACAGGATGTGGGCATCACTGGTTAGGCCAGCATTTTTGCCCATCCCTAATTGCCCTTGAGAAGGTGGTGGTGAGCTGCCTTCTTGAACCGCTGCAGTCCCTGCAAAGCAGGTACACCCACAGTGCTTTTAGGGAGGGAGTTCCAGGATTTTGACCCAGCAACAGTGAAGGAATGGCGACATATTTGCAAGTCAGGATGATGCGTGGCTTGGAGGGGAACTTGCAGGTGGTGTGTTCCCATGTATCTGCTGCCCTTGTCCTTCTAGATGGTAGCGGTTGTGGGTTTGGAAGGTGCTGTCTAAGGAGCCTTGTTGTGTCTCTGCAGTGCATCTTATAGATGGTACACACTGCTGCCACTGTTAGTCAGTGGTGGAGAGAGTGAATGTTTGTAGAAGGGGTACCAATCAAGCATGCTGCTCTGTCCTGGATGGTGTGGAGCTTCTTGAGTGTTGTTGAAGCTGCACTCATCCAGGCAAGTGGAGAGTATTCCATCACACTCCAGACTTGTGCCTTGTAGATGGTGGACAGGCTTTGGGGAGTCAGGAGGTGAGTTACTTGCCGCAAGATTCCTAGCCTCTGACCTGCTCTTGTAGCCACAGTATTTATCTGGCTAGTCCAGTTCAGTTTCTGGTCAATGGTAACCCCCAGGATGTCAAGTTCTGGTTCTAATTAACTCCTGAGACAACAGTTCAATATATTATGTAATTAATCAAAAGTCCATGTGAACTTAATTAAACATTACATTAACAGACAGTTTAACAAGTCTATCAGACCAATTCTGACACAGGCAATAAATAAGTACTTGACTGCATACTTACACTTGGGACACTTGGCTAAGTTTGGATTCTTCTCCTGTTCTCCCCAAGTGACAGAAAGCAAGAGCTCTCTCCCTTTATAGACATTCATTGCTTATGATCATAGTGATCACAAATGATCACTCTGTGACTTTTCCTAATCGCTTAAGTTATTAAGTTTTAGCTTGTGACATTTAGATCATTGAGTTTGACTTTATTCCTAAATTACAGCAGTAACTACACGTCAAAAGTACTTCACTGACTGTAAAGCACTTTGAGACATCCTGAAGTCATGACAGGTTCTAGATAAAAGCAAGTCTTCTTTTTCTATTTTCTTTATGTTATTGAACAGCTTTCTGAACACACACACACCCACCCACCCAAAGGAATCTTTCCCTTATCAAATCTCATTCCATTGTCTAAAATTATAATCGTTTACAGCAGTAGTCAACTCTCTTTCAAACAAAATACCTTCCTGCATGATTGATGAAGTAAGCTATTTGAACTAAGGAATTTGTGCTTTCCAATTTTATCAAGTTGTTTTAGTTTGAGTTTAGGAGCTTCAGAAGGCTACATGCAGAAGCGCACATCGCCTTCTTAGGCAAGCTAAGCTTAGTCATATTGCTACACTTTACCCTAACAATAATTCTTGTATTAGCCACTCTGTATTGGTAAAAAGTTACACAAGTGTATATATATTCTTCGGCAATAACAAATGGTCAATGATGGGAATGCTGTGTAACACGAATGTGACTGGACTTGATGAAATAGCTAAGTTTTTGTGAAGGTGTTTATCTTTGAATACAAAGTGTGCACTCTCAGACTTTTTCTTTTCATTGTCATTGAGCATCCTGATGTCTTTGTGGCCAACTGCCAGGAGGTAGACTCTGGCAATGTAAAAACAACAGCTTCTCAGTCTGGGTTTTCCCTCTCCCTTTCAGAAGGCTGTTGCAGTCACTGCCTAGTACAGCTTGCTGGCACAGATCAGATTAGGACTTGTACCAGTAGCCTCCTATTCACCACCTGCCTGCATCAGAGCTACAGTAAGCACTATTATACAACGCTGCAGTCAGTGACATATATTACCCACACAACAACAAAAGCAACACTGATGGTCAAGGACTAACTCACTAGTTTAGAGTTGTTAAATTTAATGGATGGCTACATTGTTAGATGTGCCATCTATTGGATGAGACATTAAACTGTATCCCCTCTTAGGTGTAATAAAAAGATCCATGGCACTATTTCAAAGAACAGCTGGGAGTTCTGCCTTGTCTGCTGACCAATATTTGTCCCTCCATCAACACCAAAAAACAGATTATCTATTTGTGGGATCTCACCGTGAACAAATTTTGCTGCCACACTTCCTACAATACAAGTGTGACTACAATTAACAGATGTACTTCATTGGCTGTAAAGTGCCTTGGGACATCCTGAGGTTGGGAAAAGTGTGATACAAGTGCAAGTTTTTATTTCTTGGGAGCTTCAGCAGTTCTGTTCTTCCCGTTAATTTAGTTCCAATGTTCACTGGGCTCAGTAAGTACTCTACCTGTCATCAATGCTGATGTGGGACATTTCACAATCCATCACTCCCAAGAGGAAAGTGGCACTCGCAGTTTGTCATCTTGGCAAATGGCCTGTAATTTTCCAGTCATCTAACGTTCAATTGTTCTGTGTTTGACTATGTGAGTCTGTTTATTATTGATGCTCACTGTGCTTGATTGGTTAAGCCTGGGTGTGGACTCAGAGTAAACAAAGCTGGAGAAAGAGCTAAAGCATGGAGTAAACATTTTAAAGCACTGTCAATAAAACCTGTTACACACATAGAAATGAGTGTAATCTATTCATAGATCAAAGATATAAAATATACAATTGAAATTAAACTAAATATTTATTGATCATCAATGGCTGAGTGGTGCATTAAGCAGCACAATGTGGTACTAAGGCTCAGTTTCAACATGTATGTGCTAATCAGCAAAAAAAAACCAGTCTGGAATAAAGATTGCAGTTTGATGCTTTATTCATTTATAAATTCAGATGTGGATAATCCCTCTGGGGAGAATGGTCATGGCTGACAAGGGATCATGCAAGTTCCCATCCAGGCCACACACCATCCTGACTTGGAAATATATCGCTGTTTCTTCAGTCGCTGGGTCAAAATCCTGCAACACCCTCCCTAACAGCACTGTGGGTGGACTTACAACACATGGACTGCAGCGGTTCAAGAAGGCAGCTCACCATCACCTTCTTAAGGGCATTTAGAGATGGGCAATAAATGCTGGCCTAGCCAGCAATGCCCACATCCTGAGAAAGAACGAAAAAAATGTGGTTAGTCTTTGTATGCTGCCAATGGTCTTTCTATAGAGTTTCCAGGGGAGTAGAGGCAAGCAAAAAAGTGTCTGTTTGAGGCTTCTTGCCCATGGGTCGCATTACCCTGGTCAAAGAGCAATGTCTCCATACGCATTCATACATGAATGGGAGGAACACCCACCTGGTCCTCCAAGATGTCCTTTACCTGGAAGGCAAAAGGAGTAAATGTGATGTGAGGAAAATGTTTTCACCCAGATGGTGGTTGGAGTCTGGAACAAACTTCCAGAAAGGAGGGTGGAGGCAAGTTCAATCGAGGTATTCAAAAGGGAATTGGATTGCTATCTGTAAGGAGAGAATGTGTAAGGTTATGGGGATAAGGCAGGGGAGTGGGGCTAGGTGGAATGCTCTTTCAGAGAGCCAGTGCAGACTCGATGGGCCGAATTGCCTCCTTCTGCACTGTAAAGATACTGTGATAATGTGATAGGTGGGGATGTCTAGATGGAGGCCAGGTGAAGGGCTTAGCACTTGCCTGCTGGCTTTCAGATGCAGGGAAAACTGTAAAGGATGTGTGCACTTAATGTATCACTTCAATTTGTTCACACATCCACTGAGGCGTCGATGATACAGGCAGGCAATCCTGCCTTGGTAATGGCTTTCATCCAGATGAGAAGGAGGGCCTATTGCAGTTTGGTTCAGGGCCAGGAGGATCAAGGGCCTGAGTAGCAAGAGGCAGCAGGACTTCTAAAAGGTCAAGAGGCTGGCAAACATGGACCACTGCAATGGCGAGCATTGGTCCAACCATGGGTGTATCACAGGCGATGCTCTTATCTAAAGGTGAGCGCAAGGTGATGCCAGAGGCACCCTCGAATGTCCCGGGATGTGGTTGCTCACATTTGCCAGCTTCTCCAGTACGAGTTTTGGACACAAGGACTCTGTAGGAATAATGTGGAGCTCCTGGCTTGAAATGGGCAAATATCCGTCCTGGTACTGTTTAAATATGGTGCCAGAACCTTCGACCCCGTGAGCTAATGACAGGGCAGATAACTTCCTGCCCGACCCGCCACGAGATTTGCAAAGCTCCTTGTGGATGCATAATTAATGAGCCGAAAAGCAAAAGATCGCACACGTTCATCCACCCCGCTGCCCAGTGGGAATCATGCCAACATGCCCGCCTGCCACCAGATTAAGTCTCCAGAATAGAAAATTCTGCCCTATGTCTTTAACTATTTACATTACACTTCTGGAACTCCCTTTTTTAAAGCTACAGCTTCTACCCAACTCCAACTCCTAGTCCTCCCCAAGTCACAGTCCTGGGGAATTCAATCTCCCGCAGTATTCTCTGCACTTAGGGAAGAGAGCTGGGAGACATGAGGGGTTTCTTGTGCATCAGGTAGGACAGCACCATCTACAGAATGGGACTGCACTTTAGCATCACTGCTGTCAGCATTGCTGGCAAACAGAGTGTCGATTGCAGGATGACAGAACTGCAATGACAATGAAGGCTTTTCATTATAAGGCAGATCCAAAAGAGAAAACGGGAGAGAATTGACCTTTGAAACCTCTGGGACTAGAAGAGAAGAACTCAGGACAACCTGAGGAACTTCTTGTGCCCTTGAATGACTCTGGGAAGAAGCTTCAGAAGAGGAATGATCTTCAACTCCGGGAAAGACTGTCACAGCTATATAATCATCCACTGCTGTATCAAAGACTGAAAAGGCATTGAAGATCTGAGATTTCAATGAACTTAAACGACAATGGAAAATACGACCAACTTCTTGCAAAACTGTCAAGAAGAGATGATTTCCCAATGATATTTCTGGAGGACCACCTGCTTTCTGTAGACTGTGGTAAGAGAGCCACATTTCTCTCTTTATGAGGCTCCTCCACTATGGGCAATGAGAAGAATTGCTGAAAATATGGAGACAAGCAAGGCAGCTGTCTTGCTTCTTCTGTAATGAGACAAATTTCCTGTAGACAATCAACTCGGGGACAAGCTTGCTGTACAGGATTCTGCAACTTCAGAAGTGCTAAAGATTCTGCCACAGCTTCTGTGCTGACATCCAGCTCTGAAGGGAAGAAGATTTTCCACTGGGCTGTAGTATGGGTGTCAGTTGACTTTCACCCTTGGAAGGTACCAGCCTTCTAACAGTGTGATCCTCTGTGGACTCTAACCTGGACAGGCAAAGCATTCTCTATGGAAGGCTCTTCATGAACAACAGAAGGTAATGCATTAGTACATTCAGTGGAATTAAGACCTGAATGCTGCTCAGCGACTAAAAGCACAGCTGATTCTTCTAAAAAGGCGATAGAGACTTCATTAGGTGCATCCATTAACAGGAAAGATGAATCATTCTCTAGGACTCAGTGCTGCAAGGGATTCTTCCTCATCACTCTCTAGGCAGAGCCAATTCAGGTCCAGTAGGTCTTCATGGGTATGGTCACCATCTGCTGCAGTGCCTTTTGTAATCCACCACCTCTGGCCTTAATTCATGAAGAACTGAGAGATTCATAACTTCCATGTCTGCCCTGGGTCTAGCGGATGGTGTTTCTGTGAAGGAAAGGAACTTACTGCTGAGCATATAAACTTCCTCAGCTCCTGAAGGCTGAATTCCTACTGCTATTAAATTAAGGTTGAAGAGTGTTGCATGAAAGGCAGTGAGTCATTCAAATGATGATCATCTGGTTTTTCTAAGATTCCTAGGACAATGCCAACATCGCCACTTATTGGGGATGTACATTGATTGTGAAGAACATAGAGAATTGATGATCAATCGCCCCTTGTACCTAAGATGAACAATAATCCTGCCTCTGCTTGGAAGGTCTATGCCTCCTAGACCTCGTAACTTGATGTCTGATGGATAAAGGGTCATTGGCTGAAGCCATTTGAGGTCATCAGCTAATATGTCAACAGGAGCGCCAGTACCGATTTTAAAAGTACTATCAAAGCCTTGAACTTGGGCTGTAACTGAGCAGTAGTCTGGATTAAGACTATCTACTTCCCCTAGAAACTCTGTCATTTTTTTTTTGACTTTCCCTTTCTTGGAAGGAATGTGTTTCATCAATACTTTCTGGTCTTCAACTTCAGTTAAAATGACTGGATTTGCAGAAATGCTTGAAATGTCCAGTTTTGCCACACTGGAAGCAATCTGTGCCCACTGCTGGGCAGACTTGGCATTTATGTTGGGTTTTCATGCTACAATGCGAGAATCTCAACATGGCTGCCGATGCAGAGTTTCCTGCCCTTTTGCATGGTTTTATGGGCTTTCTTATTGGCGGGGCCACAGCCCGTAAGGCTATTCAACCCATGGGGTCATGTGAAGCCTCAGAGCCATCCCGAATTATAGCCCAATTTGACGTTTGGAGTTGGGGCGCATCACGCACTGAACTGCCTGTTCAATAACAGGGCTCCATGTGGATTAAGAAAGATATCAAAGTCTTTAAGAATGGACTCAAATTCCACGGTGGACACCTGCCTTAAGAGAACGTTGTCTACTACCTGGACCAACTTCATAAAGAAAGGAACTAACTTGAAGCTTTGGCTCTTTTTCATGAAGACCTGATGCTGCGTTTCCATAACTAGACTCATAGATATTTACAGCACAGAAGGAGGCCATTCGGCCCATCGTATCCGCGCCGATCAACAAAGATCTGACTATACTAATCCCATTTTCCAGCACTTGGCCCATAGCCCTGGAGGCTATGGCAATGCAAATGAATATCTGAATACTTCTTAAATGTTACAAGAGTTTCTGACTCAACCATCCTTTTAGGCAGTGAGTTCCAGACTCCCAACACCATCTGGGTGAAAAAGTTTCTGCTCAACTCCCCTCTTAGCCTTCTACCTTCTACCTTAAATCTATGCCCCCTGGTTATTGATCCCTCTACTAATGGAAAAAGTAACTTCCTATCCACCCTATCTATGCCCCTCATAATCTTATACACCTCTATCAGGTCCCCTCTGAAACTTCACTGCTCCAAGGAAAACAACCCCAGCCTATCCAATCTTTCCTCATAGCTCAGACCCTCCAGCCTAGGCAGCATCCTGGTAAAACTCCCATTGCTGGCCTCTAGACAGTCAAACGGATGGGTCAAGGGCAGGGATTGCTCACCAGGTACGATCATCGTTACCTCTCTCCAGTGTGCCTCCTTCATCCACTGAATTTTTTTTACAAGTTGCTTTCAAAGTTTTCTTCGCTCTGTGGTTCCTCCGATAAGACCAATGTGTTTTATACATTGATGTATGATAAATGATGATTCACGTCCGCTACTATGTTCTATGGTGGGTCCTTCTGCCTTGGGCTCTAGGCGTGGGACTTGATTCTTAGACAGACTGTAGACATACTCCAATTTCTGCTTAACGCTTGTTTATTAGTACTACATCTAAACAAGTTACAAAGTAGGCATGATTCCAATCTCTTTCTCCTGAATCTAACACATAGTACATCATCATCTATATCATATATTAGCATAACCCGTCTGTTAACCCTTTATACTACAATCTTGATCTTTTTTATAACTACTCTAAATCTAAATGATGATCACTACCTGTATCATTAAAATGCTGATCTCCCACTGATACCCTTTCTACTTACGCTACTTCATTCCCTGAAACTGTTCTACCTCTTGTTGACCTTGTTACATTTTAAAGATGGGAAGGAACCTCTCTCCATTTTAAAGGTGGGGAAGTGATCCCTCTCCATTTTAAATGTGGGGAGTGGACCCCTCCATTTTAAATCTTTACATTTTGCCCTTGTTGAGAACAGGTTTAAGGTTTCAGTCAAGAAATATAGGTGAGATGTGCAGAACAACTTTTTTGTGCAGTAAGTCTAATGACCTGGAGCTCACAACCTGTAAGACTAGTAGAAGCAGAGATGATCAATGATTTCAAAAGGAAATTTGACTGACAAATAGTAGGAATAAACTTGCAGGACTACGGGGACACGGTGGGGGAATGGGAGTGACTGTTGTTCTACAGAAAGCCGGCATGTACTTGATAGGCTGAATGGTCTCTTTCTTTGCTGCAATGACTCAATGACAGAGGTCATTGGGCACATCTTAGTTCCTGTTCCAAAATGAATTAACAGTTCACACACCACCCCGCTCCCCCTCATCACGTCCTAACTATAAGTCATTTATCTGAATCTTAGATAAATCTCTTATAGCCTTCTTAACTTAAATGTTTGAGGTTTGATTGTTAAAAGTGTTCAAGATTAAGATTTAGAAACAATAACGGAATTCATTTAAATTCTTATGTTTAATATTTTAGTTCTTATGTTGAGAGGCAGTCCAAGAACTCTGACTCTCGTAATCCTTGTTTGTTTGATATTTTGAGGCCTTAATATGATGACTAGAGCATGCCTTTTTAGGAATGTGAATTTTGCAACATTACAGACAAAGGCTGCAGTTTTGTAACTGTTGCCCATATTTTTTTTTTAAATATATTCATTCATGGGATATGGACTTCACTGGAAGAGCCAGCATTTATTGCCCATCACTCGTTGCCCTTGAGAAGGTGGTGGTGAGCTGCCTTCTTGAACCGCTACAGACAATGTGTTGTGGGTACACCCACAGTGCTGTTAGTGAGGGAGTTCCAGGACTTTCACCCAGCAACAGTGAAGGAACGGCAATATATTTCCAAGTCAAGATAGTTAGTAACTTGGAGGGGAACTTCCAGATGGTGGTGTTCCCATCTATCTGCAGCCCTTGTCCTTCTAGATGGTAGTGGTCGTGGGTTTGAAAGATGCTGTCTAAGGAGCCTTGGTGAATTCCTGCAGTGTATCTTGTAGATGTACACCGTGCTGCTACTGTGTGTCGGTGGTGGAGGGAGTGAATGTTTGTGGATAGGGTGCCAATCAAGTGGACTGCTTTGTCCTGGATGGTGTCAAGCTTCTTGAGTGTTTGGGAGCTGCACTCATCCAGGCAAGTGGGGAGTATTCCATCACACACCTGACTTGTGCCTTGTAGATGGTGGAGAGGCTTGGGGAGTCAGGAGATGAGCTACTTGTCACAGGATTCCTAGCCTCTGACTTGCTCTTGTAGCCACAGTATTTATATGGCTAGTCCAGTTCAGTTTCTGGTCAATGGTAGCCCCCAGGATGTTGAGAGTGGGGGAATTCAGTGATGGTAATGCCATTAAACATCAAGGGGCGATGGTTAGATTCTCTCTTGTTGGAGATGGTCATTGACTTGCATTTGTATGGTGCGAATGTTCCTTTCCACTTGTCAGCCCAAGTCTGGATATTATCCAGGTCTTGCTGCAATTGGACATGGACTGCTTTGAAATTGAAACTAGGCAGCTTGACCCTGATTAGTCAAGGCATTGCCCTGATTAATTCCTCAGGTTCTGTGCTGCCAAATGACTATAAGAGACTAAGTTCTCTTTTTAAGCTTGGCTAATCCAAATACTGATGCCTTTTGTGCAATGTCGGGAACATAATCAGGCCTTAGGACATGTTAAGAGGACCAGATACTGAAAGTGCATATAAGGTTATAACACCTATTGAATAATGGGCATAATTGAGTAATGCAGTTAGAAGCGGTGTAACAAGGGTAAAATCCTATAGTTATATGTTGGGAGATAAGGATGGAAAGCATCTGGAAAGTTGAGTTGAAACAGCTGTAATATGCATATTCTGCTTTTCTATTTTTACTGTCAAAGTGAATAACCTCACACTTCCCCACATTTTAGATTATCTGCCAATTTGTGGTGCTGTTGGTGTAGTCATAACGGCATTGGGCTAGTAACCTGGAGGCCCAGACTAATGATCTGGGTACATGGGTTAAAATCCTACAGTGGTGGAATTTAAATTCAATTCAATTTCACTTTATTATTCATATAGATGTGACCTCACACTGTAATTTTTTAAAAATAAAATGCTATTTCTAAAATGTTAAAACCGAACAAAGACCTTTAAAATGGCTGAACCCATGTCTGTCAGTGACCCCCGAATAAAAGAAGCCACTTGGCAGTTTCAGGAAAACTCGCACCTCGTTGTCACTGAGGAGCGACTAACAACCACTTGTGGACTGCATAGCCCAAATTCAAAGAGAACTATACAAAGGCCATCTGCATTTAATAATCCAGGCTGGACAACAGGAGATGGATTGTTTGCAAAGACAAAGGCCTCATAACGTTCCTTTCAATTTCTAATAGCTGAGACATTTAACTGTCATTGGAATCCAGGCGATGGATACACATCCTTTGTCAAAGACTATCAGAACCTCCATTACTCTTTCCCACTACCATTAACACTCCCTTTGTCTTGTGTCCATGACATCTTTGTCAATCTCTTTGTAGCTGTCACCTATCCCTGACCTTCTATCTTGTTCCACCTGCTCCACCCCGCCACCCCCCTCCTAAACAGTATAAAATCCATGACATCACATTTCTACTTCTCTTTAGCTCTAAAGAAAACTCATATAGACTTGAAATGTTAACTCTGTTTCTCTCTCCACAGATGCTGCCGGACCTGCTGAATTTTACCAGCGTTTTCTGTTTTTTATTTCAAATTACCAGCATCCACAGTATTTTGCTTTTATCTTAATACTTCATCGGACTTTGATTCTGGATTCTGGAACTCATGTGAACCAACATTTATTTTTTTCTGTGGTCACTGTACTATAAAATCATCTTCTTTTCTCAAACCCTCTCTTTACTGGCTGAGTGTGGGGACAACATTGCTACCATCCTTTTGCATTTTGAGCATGTGCAAATAAACTAACCCTTTGAGTTCATCCTATCTTGAGTTTGCTGTGGGGTTATTCATAGAAAATTGCATCACACATAAACCGAGGCGTTGGGAAATACGCCACCACTTATAAAGAAGGAAACAAATCAAAGCACCTTTCTGTTTATGAATGCGTAGTGAGAGGAGAAATTAGTGTTTTTAAATTAATCCCCCTCCTGTCCATAACACCAAAATTCATTTCAGGTAGCATTGCTCATTTGTTAAAAAATTACATTCAAATGAATACCAACAAAAAAAAAAGTTACCCCATCACAACGATTTAAATTTACTTAAATATGTATTAAAAAACTATTCCAATGCATTAAAATAATCAGTCAATGGGTCCCACACAGAGTGCATATCCTCTTCCAAACACCTAACTCCTGTTAAAGGTTCTCATACAGAAGGGCAAAAACAAGTTCAGGAACTGATTTGTCCTGTGACTGAGGGACTGAAGTCTTTTCCCTGAACACAACGCACAAGGTTTAATTTCATTTGCAACTCCTCAGCAAATGAAGCAGTCTGTATCCATATGCAGCAGGACCTGGACATTGTTCAACTTTGCACTCATAAGTGACAAATATCTTTCATACCACACAAGTGCCAGGCAATGATAATTTCCAACAAGAGAAAATCCAACCATTTCCCCTGGACATGCAACAACTCACCAAGGCTTCTTCTGCAGCACCTTCCAAACCTGCAACCCCTACTGCCTAGAAGAAAGTTGGCATGGAAACGCCACGGTCGGCAAGTGCCCCTCCCTTACACACCATTCTGACGTGAACATAGAAATTGGTTTCTTGAGCTTCATTGTTGCCAACTAAAAATCCTGAAACTCCCTACCCAACAGCACTCTGGGTGTAACTAAAACCCACAGGGGCAGCAATGGTTCAAGAAGGTGGTTCCTCACCCTGATGGCAACAAATGCCCAGGAATGAATTAAAATAAAAGACACAGTCCCTCCGTCACGGCAACCCGAGACCATGAGGGGGCGCGCGCAGTCCTCCAATGGTCCAGCTGGTTTGCCAGGTCGCCAAATGATGACGTTCAAGGCATTGAGTAGGAGAGGATGAGACGGACGGTCTGTGGTTGATGACGATATGTAAGGGGAAGGCGGCTGGTTGTTAAGATCTGTTCAGGGCCCGGGCGGCAGCGGGGCAGAGCTGAGCTGCTGGCGGAGCAGTGGTTGTGTTAGTTGGGACCGGCCAGGCCTTGCTCTGCTCCGTTTGGGAGTTGCCGGTCGGTAAGTTCGTTTGACGGTGGATGCGGCGGCCGCCGCCGGGGTTGAGAGTTGAAGCGGGGGAGGGAGGAGGAGGAGGAGTCCTTTTAACCGCTTTGCCCCTTCCCTCTATCTCAATCTTTTATTGTTACCCGCATATTAATCTTCAGTTCTTGTGATCACCCTTCTCTTCATCACTTTCAACCACCTCCCTCTGCTTCATTTTGTTCCACTTTAAATTTATGATCACTATTGCTCATGGTATTAATGCTGTAGATTTATACATTTGGGCTGGTGAGCAATGTCTTCTACATGTTTTTACTAATGTGTGCTATTTAGACCCTGGCTGCTCTCCCACATTCGTCCTCCGTCAACTAGGGCTCATTCAAAACTCTGCTACCCGTGTCCTGGAGCCACATAGGGATTTGAAAACAAGGGTGAAAATTTCAAGAATCGAGGCTTTGCTTGACCTGGAACTAATATAGGTCTGGGAGGACGTAGGGAAACAGGACTTGGTACGAGTTAAGTCATGGGACACAGAGTAGAATGTGGGAGAGCAGCCACGGTCTCATAATGACCAAAGGACATGTTTGTGAAAACTTGTAGAAGACCATGCTCACCATCCCAACTGTGTAAATACCTCTGTGGCCTCTCCCCTCCCTTTCTTTAATATCCTTCAGCCCCACAACCCTCCCTGACATTTACGCTCCTCTAATTCTGACCTCTTGAGCATCCTCCATTTTAATTGCTCTACCATTGGTGGCTGTGCCTTCAGTTGCCTTGGTCCTAACCTCTGGAATTCCCTCCCAACACTTCTCAGTCTTTCTAAGCTTGCATTCTTCCTTTAAGGCACACTTTGACCAAACTTTTGGCCATCTGACCTAATATCTCCTTACGTGGCTCGGTGTCATACTTCATTTTATAATAGCCTGGCGAAGTGCCTTGGGACATTTTGTTATGTTAAAAGATACCATGTAGCTATGAGTTCTGCAATCTTGATGTTTTAGCATTCATTGATACTTGACTGATTTGGCTTGTTCTAAAACTGCTAGTCATTGCTACTGTTTGAAGAGTAAGGCAGTTTTGCGAAATCCAAGAGAGAATTGGATAGTTTTTTTCTGGCAGTGAGTTGTTGGGTGGCATGAGATGGAAACGCTTGGTGACTGATCAGATGGACCTTAATGTCTGTTCAAATCTTGTGCTATCCTGCGCTTCCTGAATAAACTGTCTCTTCTTGGATGTTCAGGAGGATTTTAATATCCACTTTTTAAAAGCGAAAAGACAGGACATTTGTGCTCTTCAGAATTTATTAGCCGATCTATGTTGCTGAGATACTTGTGACTGTTCAGAATATTAAAAAATAGAAGTATTATTTGTTTCTTCCCTGAATGAAGTTGCCAAAGTGTCATTGCTGTATTGTCAGTTTCTCAGCTCAAGATTTGTCTCCCCTTGGAATATGTGCGGCCATTTGGTACACATCTGTCGAACAAGCTTGCAGACTTGTTACAATGTGGGATTTTCAATATAAGAAACTCACTGAAGTCCAGGGCTTTTGTGTGCAAAGCACATCAAAATCAAAAATAGTGGTCAGAATCTGTTATGCAGTTTTCACCACAGGGGGAAGAGAGGGGAGTTGGGGGTTGTTGGAGAAAAGGCAACATGAGATGATGAGTTGGCAGTGTGGTTGTGACACCCTGTTCTCCCCCCCGCCACCCTGCTCCTGCCATAAAAACAGTATTGATATATTTAAGTTTCTAAGTAGTTACTGGACAGTCCTGTTGCAGTAAAGGTAGACTTGGGAATGTATCTGCGGTACACTGGGCTTCAAATTACTTCAACCTCTCAATAAATTTAAATCTCTGAAATTCAAAGCTTTGATGTGGGCCACCACTCAGAAGCTACTGAAGAAATTTTGTGTTGACCATTTCTTACTCATTGGTTACTTGTCTGCGTTTTTCAACTTTCTAACTGGTTGTGTTCGGGCTTTATTGTATCGCAGTCAGATTATGGAGCATCTTTTTCCTCTGTCAAGTTCCATTAGAAAAGGATTGCCAGATACAATTATTCTGACTGTTCTACTTTAAAGTTCTTAAATTGAATTTGTTTGGATACTGAGGAAGAGAAACCGGAAATGGAGGAGGGAAGGTAAAGAGCGCATGTGTGTGAGAGGGGGAAAGAACCTATTTGGATACAGGGAATGGGGTGAGTGGAGGCATAGAGGGACAGCTGCATCCAATTGGGATGGGTGGGATGAGAGCAGGAAAAAAAGCGTCGATAGACTCTGTTTTCTCTCTCTGATCTTTGAAGAATCTTTTAAATAGAAGTAAGATAAAAAGATGTGCATTCATATAGTGCTCTTCATGACCTCAGGTTTTCCCAAAGTGCTTTACAGCCAATCTTTTTTGAAGTGTAATCATTGTTGTAATGTAGAAAATGCAGCAGTAATTTGGGCATGAGGGCCCACCATGAGCAAGCTTTTTTGTTTGATGTTGATTGAGGATAGAAATTAGTCAAGACAATGGGCTAACTTTCCTGTTCTTTGTTCTTTGAAATAGTGCTATGAGAATCTTTTACACCTGTCTGAGAGGGCAGACATGGCCCCGTTTTAATGTCTAATCCAAAAGGCAGCTCCTCTAGCAAGTGTAGCACTCCCTCAGAACTGGAGCATTAGCCTAGATTGCATACTTAAGCCTGTAAAGTGAGGCTTGAAGGCACAACCTCCTGACTCAGGCGAGAGTACCAGCTGCTGAGCCATGGGCTGACACTAAAGGGCTGGATATCCTATTGTGGTGGGGACAGAGTTGCGGAATTGGAAGTAAAGGCTGCTGGACCTTGCATGCCTTGTGTTCTTAAACCATATCCTCCAACTGTAAGCAACAACGTGGGAGTTTGGTAGTCGGTGATTTCTGTGCTTCGATTGCTACAGTACAAGATTCTGAAATTCTGACTACTGGTTGTGGGTTTTTTAAAACAAATTTGTTAGTTTGATTTATTTCCTACTGACACCATTGGGTTTCCTACATTACAATGGTGACTATACCTCAAAAGTATTTCTTCACCCGTAAAGTGCTTTGGACCGTTCTGAGGTTTTGAAAGGCACTGTATAAAGTCACGTTATTTTTCATCCAGAGCTTCAGCTGCTTGTCTCAGGAGACTGTGATTGCCTTTGACTTCCTGCCAGAAGCCAGGGCACTGGTTGAAACATGCCCAGGCACACAGCAGTTAGTGAAGGGGATTTGGACTGTGTAGATTTTATTTTGCTTTAATTGCACTGTGCAGCTGCGAGCAGTAATAGGCAGTGTGGCATTTTTTTGAGTCGCAATCGTGCTATGTAGATTTAGCCGTGGGAGGTAGGGAAAGGAAATGAATTATATTTCCACTGTGACACATGTGACACTCCTGCACACTTCACAAGCCCAAAAGCAGGCTTGGCATATTTGTGTTTTTAATGTAATATTAAATTGAGACTCCATCTGCCCCTTCACATGTACATAAAGATCCATAACATTTTTAAAAAGAAATCTCCCCGGTGTTCTGGTCAGCATTTACCCCTCAACTAATATCTAAAAACAGATTGCCTGATAATTAGAGCATGCTGTTTGTGTGACTTCACTGTGTTTCCTTACAGCAATTACTTCACTTCACAAAAGCACTTTGGGATATCCTGAGGTCATGGAAGGTTCTGTATGAATACAAGTCTTTTTTTTCTTTCTGTGCAGTTAATGGGTAGTCTTGTTCAAATAAAGATAGGTTTGATAGAGTATGTGCAGTACACAGTGTGCCAAAGGTAACTCTCTAAGCAGTGTTGATGCTTGAAAGCCTTGTAGACAAAACACTTCATTATAAATATGGCTTGTTCTGCACTGTTGTGAGTTTCAGTTTACCCATCTTGTGCATGTTCAGTCCAAGCTTGCCTCTTAAGTATTATGTGCCTTAATTTATATGTGTAAATTAAATCCATAAACCTTGTAAATTTGAAGATGATTATTCTGGTTTTTAAACTCTCGGGTCATAATAGGGTTATTTGGGTTGTCATTCTGTGACAACTGAAGATTAATCTCCATGACACTGCTGCCAACAACCCAGGCATATAGGAATATTTTTTTATTAGTTATAAGAGTTGGGGATTAAAAGGCTGTTTGACAGTCAATAATCATCCAATTGAGCCAGAACCGGGCTGTTGCTTTCCATTCTGGCAAGGGAAGACAGTGTGCCATGAGGATGGGAGTGTTGGGGAGGGGGAGTGGAAGGTGGAGACATTATGTGATGAAACCTCCGGAATGCATTCAGCGAGGATGTTGCCTATTGGAAATGAGATGTTTAGCTTGGTGTGTTGGTAAATTCCTGTGTGGCGAGTACAGATGAGTTATGTTTGTGTCCCCATCGTGTGAAATGTTGTACTGAACACCGACTTCGTTGATTACCTGGGCTGTGTTTACTTTCTTGGGAGTAGCTCTTAAATGATATAAAATATATCCGCAATAGCTATAATGTGTTCCATATTTTATCAGGTCATTTTAATACCAGGTAAATGGAAACATTTTCAATATTATGCATTCGGGATAATGCTGCATGTTGCAAGCCAGTCAGTTGCTTATTGAGGGGGAACACTGATGAACTGTATGAGTAAAGCTTGTCTGAAGGGTGACGCTGATGAACCGTGAGAGTAAAGCTTGTCTGAGGGGTGACGCTGATGAACCGTGAGAGTAAAGCTTGTCAGAGGAGTGACGCTGATGAACTGTGTGAGTAAAGCTTGTCAGAGGAGTGATGCTGATGAACTGTGAGAGTAAAGCTTGTCTGAGGGGTGATGCTGATGAACCGTGAGAGTAAAGCTTGTCTGAGGGGTGACGCTGATGAACTGTATGAGTAAAGCTTGTCTGAGGGGTGACGCTGATGAACCGTGAGAGTAAAGCTTGTCTGAGGGGTGACGCTGATGAACCGTGAGAGTAAAGCTTGTCAGAGGAGTGACGCTGATGAACTGTGTGAGTAAAGCTTGTCAGAGGAGTGATGCTGATGAACTGTGAGAGTAAAGCTTGTCTGAGGGGTGATGCTGATGAACCGTGAGAGTAAAGCTTGTCTGAGGGGTGACGCTGATGAACTGTATGAGTAAAGCTTGTCTGAGGGGTGACGCTGATGAACCGTGAGAGTAAAGCTTGTCTGAGGGGTGACGCTGATGAACCGTGAGAGTAAAGCTTGTCTGAGGGGTGACGCTGATGAACCGTGAGAGTAAAGCTTGTCTGAGGGGTGACGCTGATGAACTGTGTGAGTAAAGCTTGTCTGAGGGGTGACGCTGATGAACCGTGAGAGTAAAGCTTGTCTGAGGGGTGACGCTGATGAACCGTGAGAGTAAAGCTTGTCTGAGGGGTGACGCTGATGAACTGTGTGAGTAAAGCTTGTCAGATTATTGTCTGCTCATCCAGGCAGTGCCCTCTGCTTTGTGATGTGCATTAATATTGAGGACAACTAGTTTATTTCATAGTTTGCGGCTTTGATTTTTTTTGAGCCTGACTGTGACAATCCTCCTGGTGAAGAACTGTACTGACAATGGCAGGAAGTTGCAGCATAATTGAATCACACTCGTCGAGCAGCTGGCTGGAATATGTAATTCAATCCATGCAGTTAGGCCATGGAATGGCATGTTGTATTGAAGCATTTTACATTGCTGAATTCAGAACAGGGGGGAGTGCTAGTGCCCCTGTGTTTGCAATGCTAGCACCTGAAAAGGGTTTTGCAGCTCAACTTAATCCTGTCCTTGGGTGCATTTTCCATAATAATCTCAAACTCTAGCTGTCTCTTGGAAAAACTCAGCAGGCCTGATAGCATCTGCAGAGAGGAATACAGTTTACGTTTCGAGTCATAGGGACTCGAAACATTAACTGTATTCCTCTCCGCAGATGCTGTCAGACCTGCTGAGTTTTTCCAGGTATTTTTGTTTTTGTTTCAGATTTCCAGCATCCGCAGTATTTTACTTTTATCTAGCTGTCTCTTGTTTCTCTTTTCTCTCTACCCCAACCCTACAAGCCCCTATAAACTTAGGCTCCAAGTTTTGGATGAACTCAACTCATTCAAAGCTCGCTCACCAACCTACATCGGCACCCAGCCCACTTAACACCAAATTAAAAATTCTCATTCTTTGTTCAAATTTCTCCATGGCCTCTCACTCCTCTATATCCCTGCAACCTGCTATGACCCTCCAAGTGGGCTGCATTCCTCAAACTGGGAGCTCATACATCCCGATTTCCTTCCCCTCTTCATTGGCAGCCATATCTTCGGCTGTCCAGGCCCTGGGCTCTGGAATTCCATTCATAGCCCCCTCCATCTCTTCACCACTGTTGTTTAAGAAGCTCCTTTAAAACCTGCCCTTTGAACAAGCTTTTGGTTACTTGTTTTACTATCTCCTCCTTTGGCTCAGTGTCGATTTATTTGGCCTGAATACACTCCTGTAAAATGTCTTGAGACGTTTTACTACATTAAGAGCACTATATAAATGCAAGTGATTGTTGTCATTGCAACAGACACTGAGACCAATGTAGCAGTTGAGGGTGGGTAATTTGAGACACACCAGACCTGTGACCTCAAACTGCCATGTCACAAGGTGCTTTCTAAGGAAATTCTTCTTGACCAATTTAACAAAATATTCTAATATTTGGACGGAGTTCTTCTGCTAAAACACATCTCCCTAATTCTATGTCATGCCTCAATTCAGTTGCGCTGTTTATGATTTCCCTTTAGGATTTGAGTTGTTCTTGTATTAAATGGAGAACAAATTATTCAAATTGAGGTCATGATATGTAAAGTTTCTTTCAAGATTCATTCATGGGCTATGGACAACATTGGCTAGGCCAGCATTTATTGCCCACCTCTAATTGCCCTTAAGGTGGTGGTGAGCTGCCTTCATGACTGCTGCAGTCCATGTAGTGTAGGCACACCCACAGTGCTGTTAGGGAGGCAGTTCCAGCAGTAGCACATCTTCCAATTAAATGTGCTCAGTCACCGAGCAGTATTGTCAATTTTATCATCTTTGGCAAAAATCAGTTTGCCTTTTTGCAGCTCCTCTTCAAGTAATAATAGCAATGAATGGTGATCATATTTCCAAGTCTGGATGGTGTGTGATTTGGAGGGGAACTTGCAAATGGTGGCATTCCCATGCGCCTCTGCCCTTGTCCTTCTAGGTGGTAAAGGTCTTGGGTTTGGAAAGTGCTGTCGAAGAAGGCTTGGTGAGTTGCTGCAGTGCATCTTGTAGATGGTGTACACTGCTGCCACTGTGCGTCGGCGGTGGAGGGAGTGAATGTTTAAGGTGGTGGATGGGGTGCCAGTTGAGGGGGCTGCTTTCTCCTGAATGGTGTTGAGCTTCGTTTTGTTGTCAAGAGTTGCATTCATCCAGAGAAGTGGAGAGTATTCCATCACACTCTCTTGACTTGTGCTTTGTAGATAGTGAAAAGGCTTTAGGAAGTCAGGAAGTACAGTTCAGTTTCTGGTCAATTTAGGCTCCCAGAATGTTAATGGTGGGGATTTGGCAATGACAATGTCGTTAAAAGTCAAGGGGAGGTTGTGAGACTCTTTATTGTACTTGTGTTGCATGAACCTTAGCAGCCCAAGCCTGAATGCCGATAGTTCTTATTGCAAATGAGTATCATATTTGATGATTTGCTTCATTTTCTGCTTCATTATTTGAGGAGCTCTGAGAAGTGCTTTGGATGATTAGATACATTTACAGCAATCAGTTATAATGTGAATAGTTCATCACCATGCCCGTGAATCATTCCTTCCTGTCCATCTATTTTTATCTTAAGCATTTTCATTCTGCATGGTTATTTTTGCAATGTGATTCTGTGTAATGCAATGGAAAGAGAAAGCGTGTTCTACACTAGTGATGTTGAACTAGAGGCTCCTATGGATCAGTTAATAAAGATTCTGTTTTGTATTAGCATCTCACCAGCTCCCTTCTGTGCTAATTTCACCTAACAGGTAATTTCTTTGAATATTTGATATATTGAGTGGTACTTGAGTGAAGTTATTTCTAATCTGAAAATATTCCTTTTCCCACACCAGACACTATTAAAATTTCCAATAGTGTTGCAACTGTTAATTTGCATGGAATTACTGCAGAGTTCAGTTTCAGGGTATCAGGCAAAGCCCCAGAATTGTTGCTGTTAATCCCTCGACTTGGTTTTGACCTTGCTGAATGACTTTGAAACGAATGTTAGTCGTGTGCACCCCTGTTATTGCAGTAATTCCATATGCCTACTGTTCCTGCCCTTGTCTATGTGTTGTAAGGTCAGACAGTCAAACTGAAAAGAGATTGATGTGAAACACTCAGCCAGAAGAGCATTTGTACGTTCTAAACTAACATGCTGCTGGGGAAGATTGTAACCAATTCTGTAAGGAGCAGAGCTGCTCATCAGAACAGCAGCTGCTTTGTCTTTTTCTTGGTCAGTTGGGGGCATAATCAAACCACAGAGGAGTTCATTTTGATTGATTATAAAATATACTTTCCTGCAGAGCCACATTTTCAGGAAGTGCTTCCCTGATCTTAATGATGTGGTCATTGTGAGAAACCACGTGGAGTCCCAGGAACTAAGCCATCTCTCAGCCCACAGAATTTGAGCAGAGATTAGCAGGACTCAAAGCTAAGATTGTTGAGTCTGAAACAAGCACCAATCAACCAGCACTAGGCACAACATCCGGGATCCAGGTTACCACTTCAATGACCATTCTTCTGCTAAGAAAAAAGGACAGCCATCAGTTGTTGCTGGACAGTCGAAAGCTTGGGTTTGAATTCTTACTTGGCAGACACCAGGAACCTTGTCATCAGCAGCAAGTGGTCAGCACAACCAATTATAAACTCTACGCTGCAAATATTTTTTTAAGGTATTTTTCTCCACTTAGTTCCTGGGACTCCATGTGGTTTCTCACAATGACCACATCATTAAGATCAGGGAAGCACTTCCTGAAAATATACCTATGTGTTGTGTTCAGCTCCAAAGGAGGGAACTTCTGTAAACAAAAGTACTCACATTTCAGTAACAGTGGTGGGGCATGTATTAGGCTAGTAATAAACATATTACAGTTAAGAGAAGTGTGATTTTTGCACATGACTTTTGTCAGAAGTAGTGCTTTAAAAATAAGAACATTTCCAATGACTTTGGTTACTAATGAGTGTGGAACATGCCATATATGAATCTTTTGTTAGTATAATTGAGTTGCTGCTAAAATATCCAGCCTCCGCCCTTGTCATCTTACTGGTGTAATAAAGCCAGTTGCGATTCATCATCAAACAGTAACCCAATGCAATGCTATACAAAGCCACTGGCTTTTTAAAAGCTGGCATTGGAAGAGTGCAGAACATTAAACATTTAGGAAATGAACACTTCTGTTGTGTGTAGCCAGCAGCAGTTTACTTTTAAATTGAAATATCCTGGGTTCTGAAGAATTAGGATTCTGTACAGACCAGTGGAATGGGATTTGTTAGTTTAGCATACGCCCCTTTCTGTTAGATTCTGCCTCCACTGACAAACTGGAACCACAGTACAGACTGTTTGGATATTTTACTCGAGGTGCTTTCAACATGAAACATTTGATTGTGTCCCTGGTTTAGCCTCTGTAATTGGACTGGAAAGCTTGCTAACCCACTGGCACTTCATTGTGCCTCTGTCCGGAAGAACAGCATGGCAAGGTTCTTATTTGTGAATGGAGGGGGCTGCCAAATGGTGAGATATTAAAAGCCACTGTAGAAAGCCTTTGTTCAGTAAACTTTGTTATCAAAACATTTTTTCCCACAACTGATCATTAATTAAAATGAACTCCATCCATCATTAGTCCCCCCCACCCCATCCAACAATTTGTAGAAGTTCCACTTTGGTAACTGGGCATCAGTGCGAAAGTTTGAAGGAGATTTCTCCTTGTTTTTATTTCAAGCTGCCACTCAGCTGCTGAGTGAACTGTCATCCAGGCAGAGTGATGCTGCACTGTTGTAATAATGCTGCCACATGAAGCCTGCTCTCCAGCAGCACTGTACTGGTGATAAAGTGCTGGTAGTGCCTTGGGCAGTGTGGAGACTCTTCTCAAGCTCTCTCATTCCTCTCTGCTGCTAGATTCAAAGCATTGCTGGTGGCCAGCATAAAACAGCCAGTGCTGCTGTTGAAGACTGGGCAGCTGATGGCCCAGAATTTGCTGCAACATGCCCCATTATTTAGACATTTTCCATTACCCTTCAGCTCAATACCTTTTGCCTCCCCACCCCCATTTGTTGAATGCACGAAACGGGGTATCTAGGACCTTGGTGAATGACGGGAGCAGCAGTCTATTTTTAACAAATGAGATTTAAAGATTGTGAGAGAAACGGAGGAACAATAGAGAAGGAAACGAGGTGAAATAGTCAGTTTCAGAGAGAAGGAAAGAAAAATTGTATTAAAAGAGAGAAAGCCAAAGGTAAAGTAAGAAAAAAATTAATGTATAACCTTAGTAATCTCTTACAAAAATACCTGTAGAAATGAGACTCAAAAGTTTCAACTGTTCCATTGTGGCCATGTAGAAAATTAATCTTCTCTTTGAAATTGGTGCTTACATGAAGTATCAAGGTTAACTTTCTGCAGTCAGTTTAATGGCAAGTTAATGCACAAATGTATCAATTTCTTGAAACTCCCTTGGAGGTTGCAGCTATGCTACCTCATGAGGCTAAAGGAGTAGTGTAAACCTTGCCAGCGACACACATTCCATGAAAGAAACGATTTTTAAAAAGCCAAGCAATGCAGTGATCCCAATGCTGCCCTGTACAGGCAAGCAAATTGCTCAATGCAACCAGAGTTAAAACACATTGGCTGAGAATAACAGAGAGTTTAATGTCACTAGCTATAGATAATCTGTAAATCGTCCAGTAGTTTGTGGTGGGAAAGGAAGATTCCAGGAATTGGAACCCCAGGAACCATTCCCATGAATTTTTTCGGGCCCTCTCAAATACCTTCACATCCTTCCTAAAGTGCGGTACCCAGAACTAGACGCAGTACTCCTGTTGAGGCCAAGCCAGTGTTTGTACAGGTTTATCTTTCTTCCTTCATTTTTTGTATTCCATGCCCCTATCCATGAAGCCCAGGTTTATTAGCTGCTTTCTCTGCCTGCCCTGCCACTTTTAATGATTTGTGCACATATACCCCCAATACCCCCAGGTCCCTCTGCTCCTGACCTCCTTTAGAATTGTACCCTTCATTTTATATTGTCTTCCTACTAGGATGAACCATTTCACACTTCCACAGGTACTTCACAAATGGAAGTTGGCAGGGAAAGGAATGCGAGCCATGACGGAGCGGAGAAAAACCTGGCCAAAAATTATGGTTTTTAAGAAGGCTTGAAAGGAGTGGGAACTGATGGGCAAGTCATGCAGAGAAGGTTAGGGAGAGATTGGAGCCAGTGTCACCAACAGATTCATCACTGGTGAGTTAGAGAGGGAGTTGTATTTGGGGGGGAAAAAAAAATTAATCAGAGGACTGAAGGATGCCATGGAAGGTGATAACAGACTTGTGGAGATAGGGTGCAGCAAGGTCATGAAGAAATTTGATTAAAAATGAGTAATCCTGATTTATTATTTTGTGGGACCCACAGGCCAGTATAGGTTATTGGTGGGCAAATGTGACTTAGTGTACAGGATACTGGTTGCTGTGTTTTGGCTGGGAAAGTGTTGGAAAATCAAGTCTAGATGTGACAAAGAATGCGTAAAGTTTTCAGTGACAGAGGGGCAGCAGTGTTGCACAGTTGGAAATCAGCAGTGTTGGTGATGGGACATGGGGTTTAAAACTTGGGCTCAGTATCAAAGAGAATGTCAAGGATTCACACAGATTATTTCAGTCTGAGTGAGTTGCTGGGGAGGGGATTAAACAGTGCCTGGAGAAGGATGCTGAGTGACTCCTCCAGGACTTGGCATTGGGATCATGGCGTTTCTTATATGTAAATGAATTGGACTTGAGCATGGCTTAGTTCTGTGTTGTACGGTTCTATGATTGTAAGGGAATGGAGTTTAAGGCTGCCACTTTCATCCTTGACTGTCCCTGCAGCATGTGAACAGTGACAGCAGACAGAATATTCCCCTAGCCAGATCATTGGCAATATTTTAAAAACTGTGACTGAAAGAATTTAAATGGAAGGATAATCTGGGGCTGTGGGAGAGGAGCAGATGCAGAGAAGTAACATAAAATGTTGTTCACCTGAATGTGCAGTGCAAAAGAAATTCCATTATGTTTCAGTATCCAATTCACTGAGCAAATTAAGACTCAAGCTATCGTCCATCACTCTAAACGTTATGCACCTATGCTTGAATAAACAACCTTATTCATCACATTATTGGTGAGTAGTACTATTAAGGCATCCATTTAAGTTGTATGTATTGTAGTTTGTACATTTTAAACAATGCTTGGGCGTGAAATATGTTAAAGTACTAAATCTGCTGTTGCGATCCCAGTAGAACCCAATAGTTTTTAAAAGATATGAATTTCCCAAAGACTGATGGAAAGAATCTCACAACCAGATTTCACATTTTAAAACTTTTACAATAGCAAACAAACTAAAATCAACGTTGCCTACTACGTAATGTTTAGTCAACTAATGCACTAAACTACAGAAAACGTAATCCTCATTAACACAACTGAAAACCCCAGGCCACGTTTCTACATCACACTACACTTTCAGCAAAGTTGTAGTCTTGTACGTAAAGTCTTAAGCTCCTCCCAGCATCAACAGGATCTCTTCTCCCTGCTCCACCAGGATGAATTTTCCAGTTGCTTATTTTTTAAAATGTCTCTTCACTTCAATCTTCTGAGCATAACCAAATGGGTTTCCAGACTCCTTGGCCTTTAACTCTCCACAAACCTTGTCTCTTCAAAGAGGGAATCCGTCATCACCAGCACTCTGTTTGGTGAATAACACGTAAACTGTCCTTCTGCTTGGCTTACGGCACCTGTTTTTGGTATTCCCCAAATCTCTATCTGACTGACTGACAGAGTATGGGCACAGCAAGACCAGCTGCCACCTCCTTTGTATCCATGTATTAAAACTTGCACCTTACTTTCAATAAATTTTGACCAGATCACATGGGTTTATCTCCAGGCAGATAGGAGGTCACATTCCCCTTCTCCAAACTACTCCATTTTATCTTGAATTAAAGGAGACAGTTTTAAATATAACCACTGCATAAAGTCGATTGTTCTTAACATTGCTGGTAGATGTATGTGGGCAACTTGAATGGGGTATGTAATAAGTTAAGTTTTGGAACCTTTGATTTAGGCGAAATTACGACCTCCACTGACATGAGAGCATTATATGCGAGAGCAAAATTCTTCAGTGAATTTGGACCTTATGGTATGTATTGTTGAGAACAAATGTTTGGATTGAAAAAGAAAATCAAACTTTTTCAGATTTTAGAAATGAAAATGATGTGCAAATCAGGGTAGATAACAAGGTCAAGAAGGTCAATGGAGGAAAGACTTAGTGGACGTATCAAAGATACAAGATGGATACTGTTGGCTGGACTTGAGGGGAAGGTATTGGAAAACAAGATTCTCATTGTCCATTGCAGGGCATGGAAGAGCTCAAAAATCAGCCATTATACTTTGAACAATAAAAGCTGTATGCAGTAAGGACATGCTACCCAAAGGGAGCTGATGAATGTATATTGGAATCATTAGCAAGAAACTAGATGAGGGTTGGGTGGCAAGCGAAGAAAGTTATTGATCTGGAGAAATTGAGACAGAGCAGAGACCTGAGATTTTTCAGTTGGTGGACAGGAGAGGAAGAATCAGATGGAGTTGGAACATCAATTACTGCATAGATAGAGCAGTTTGAGAGGAAATTAGATCACCTCGAGTATAACCTGAGACACTTCTGGGTACTGAGTGGAATAACAAATTAGTTCCAGCTTTTGTATCTGAATAAACCTTTCATGAGAACTATGTTTATTCATGGTCTATGCACCTCAGATGGGTGCGCAAACTGTGTGACATTGGAAACTCTGCATAAGGTAATAAAACAAAAGCGCTGCATTGGGGAAGTTACAAACCATTTCAACATGGAGCAAGTCGTCAGTGTTTGTCGCTTGAACAAGATCAGTTGGCATCAACCGTCCTTATTACTAGAAATAGAACCCAGATCAGCAGACCATATTAAGGGCTGTCCCATTGCATCGTAGGCTGGTGACAGACCAATGTCACATTGTCAGTGTTTACAATAGCCAGCTTCCCATTGTCAGTGTTTACAATAGCCAGCTTCTGCTACACGCAATGTGACTATTTCAGTAATGACCTTTTTGTTCGAAACATCCTGGTTCATATTTGCCTATCCAGTTTTCAAATACAGAAGCTCTGTGTTTTACTAAAACACATAGCTAATTGGGTGCTAATGTAAACTAGTGACATGCTAAATATTTTTTAAAACTGCTTTAATTAGAAGTAACATTGGGTGTGGACTTTCCCAGTAATATTTGAAGAGTTTCTTGTAGCATGCAGGAATTCTCATTCCCTGATGAAACATGTTGGAAAGAAGAATGGAGGGGATGGAATTAAACTGAGTGGCACAATTTTAAAGGCCAGGCAGGAGCAGACACCTGGGGTTCATATACACAAATCTTTGAAGATGGCATAACAAGTTGTGTTTAAGTGTTTAGAATAAAAACATACAAGTTCCTGGGCTTTATTAATAGAGGCATAGAACTTAAAAAAAAGGAGGTTTTCTAAACCTTAAGTTACTGGTTATGCCTCAGCTGGGGAATTGAGTCCATTATGAGGACCACACTTCAGGAAAGCTGCCAGGACCCTGGAGAGAATAGAGGAGATTTACTAGATTTATTCCCGTGACGAGGGGCTTTTGTTAAGTGAAGGGACTGTAGATGCTGGGATTGTTCTTCTTGGAGCACAGGAAGTTATGGGGAGATTTAATTGAGGTGCTCAAGATTGAGAGGTTTACATAACTCAGATAGAATAGAAACCATTTTCACTGGCAAGAGGGTCAATAACCATAGGACGTGAGTTTCAGCAAATTGGGGGGGAAAAAAGCCAGGAGGAAAGTTAGGATCTAAAATGTACTGCATGAAAGGGTGGTGGAACAGATTGAATAATAACTTTCAAAAAGGGTTAAAAACTTGACAGGTCAAAATATACAGTGCTCTGGGGGAAAAACAGGGGAGTGGGTCCTTAATTGGATTGCTTTTTCAAAGAGCAGGCACAATGGGCTGAATAACCTCCTCCTGTGCCATATCATTCCATGAAATAGTGTTCTGGAAAGGTAAAATACACAAAAACCTGTTGAGAACCGGATATAAATGTGATTGCGTACTAACCCAGAGCCAGCCACCCATCCCCTTTATCACCAGTTTGAAAGTGTACAGTGCAGGATTTGTTTGAACTATATTGAGGCCTATTGAAAGTGTTAGCATTAATTGTGGAAATGGCAAAATAGTTAGGCTTTGCAGAAGGAAAATTGGCTTACCTAAGGCAGGGCAGCAGGCTTATTTTAAATAACAGCTGTAATACAATCTTTCCATTTAGATTTTCAACAGACTAACATATGCAATGCCTACAGTGGGGCAGGAAAGTTGTATGAGAATCTCAATCACTACTTTTGCATTTATTTGCTCTCACTGTGGATTTGCCTCTGGCAACCAGTCATACAGCTCTATGAAATAAAGATTGGCATTTGTATAGTAATGTGAGATGAAGTAATTTTTTTAAGTATAGTCACTGCCAATTTGCCCAAAGCAAGCTCCCACAAACAGCAATGTGATAATTACCAGATCTTCTGTTTTAGTGGCGTTGGTTAAGGGATAAATATTGATCAAGACGTCACGGTAACCCCTCTGCTGCTGCTTCAAAATAGTACCGTGGGATCTTGCACATCCTCGGAGAGGGTAGACAAGGCCTTGATTTAACGTCACATTCGAGAGATAGTGCCTATGACACTCCTAATAGAAAATAAAAATGCTGGAAATACTCTGCAGTTGGGCAGCATCTGTAGAGAGAGAAAGAGTTAACGTTTCAGGTCTAGGACCTTTCATCAGAATTGGGAAAAGTTAAAGATGTAATAAGTTTTGAATAGAGTGAGTGGGACAAGGACAAAAAGGACAATGATAGGGTGGAAGATGAGAGATTGAATGACAGAAGAGTTAGTCTTACAGGGTCAAAGGAAAGGGAGATGGGGCAAGAAAAGAAACAGCACTTCTGCCTAGAGCATATGTGCTGCTGTTTGAAAGCAAAAATAAGAGTGAAAAAAAGAGAAGAACCAAAACATGCAAAGAAAAGGAAACAAAATGGGATTACGTTCTGAAATTATCTAACTCAAAGCTGAGTCTAGAAGGCTGAAAATGCCTAATCAAAAAATGAGGTGCTATTCCTCTAGTTTGCATTGTACTTCACTGGAACAGCAGCAGGCCAAGGACAGAGATGTCAGTGTGAGACCAAGGTGAAGAAATAAAATGTCAGGCCAGCGGAAGCTTGGGGGTCATTCTTGTGAACTGAGTGAATGTTTTATAACAAATTCTGTGATTCTGTAAATCACTTTAATATTGGCAATGTTCTGATTTAGATACTGCAAGACTTGTGCCCAGATTTTAACGTTTGTAACTCTACATCTGTCCCCCTTCATTCCAGCAGTAGATTTGTTCAGTTGAGATATTCTCAATATCTCATCCAGGATGTCTCCTGGAATTCCTTCCCTAACAGCACTGTGGGTGTACTTACAACATGGACTGCAGCAGTTCAAGAAAATGGTTCACCACCCCCTTCTCAAGGGCAATAAATGCTGGCCTAGCCAGCGATGCCCGCATCCTGTGAATGAATAAAAAAAAAAATCAAGTCCCATCTGCCTGTTCAGGTGGACAAAAAAGGTCCCAGTGCATTACTTTCAATTGAATATATACATAAAATGGTAATTTTCAGGGCATTGGGAAAGAGTGGGCGATGGGATTAATTCGATAACCCTTTCAAAAAGCCAGCACAGACTCGATGAGCTGAAAGAGCGCAGAAGGGGGCTGATCGTTCTAAGCTGATGTAAATGGGTTTGTAATAAATGAGCTTCAAGCTACAAAACAAAACCCACTGTTCCCAAGTATGCCTAACTCCTCCCCCAACTAATTCACTCCAGCCTGCAACAGCCAGCACTCTTTGTATAACTCTAGGAATATCACAATTTCCCCCTCTTCATTAAAAATTGAGTATTCTTGTGCCCATTTTCACCCCCACAAACTGCCTCAGAAGTTCTACCATTTGTTACTTATGAGTGCAATTGAAGCAAAGGGTAATGAAACTTTGGAAGCAGAAAATGCTGAAAAAATTCCAGCAATTCAGTCACCACCTGTGGAGGGAACAAGTTGGCATTTTAAGTGCAAGACTTCTCAGAACTACAAAAAAAAACAGCATTTAAAAATGAACAGGAGTGAAGGTGGAGGGAATGCACACATACACAACAGGGAGAGTGATTTGGAAAGTGCTGAAAAGGAAAGCAGGCGATGTTAATATCACTTCAGCCACTTACCAAGAAGATATAAAGAAGCATGCTAAAAGTAATTGAAGACCCTTTGAAAGACACAGGACGTGAGAGTAGATGAGGTGGTGGTGAAGGGGAGATCTGACGAGGAAACAGGAGAGGATGACAAAGTGACTCAGAACTGAACAGCCTGAGAAGCTGTTAGCACCGGTGCAACCCATCCCGAGAGCAAGGTATTCTGATGGAGGGTGCCCACCATGTGTGCCAACAAACCTGGTTAGATTTTTTTTTGCCTCTTCCAGTGGAGCTAACGGAATCCTTCTATTTTGAAATTCCTAATTGTTTAGATGAAGAAAGTGAACTGATGCGATTGCCCCATATGGGATAGATGCACAAACTGATTGTGACCAAATATTTTTCTTTCTTAATTGTGGCGAGAATTTTGTTGAGATCTCACTCTAGATTGTAAAAGCAATGTGTGTTTATCCAAATAGAATAATGGAGAGTGTTGCTGCGGGTTTTCAAAATGATGTTACAATGGCTCGAAAACAGACACATTTTAAAGCCCTGCCTGTCAGAGCTTGACAACGGGCGACTAGTTGGGGGTTGTATGCAAATTTGTGCCCTTGGTCGCAGGATAAGATTGCCTTGTGGAAGCAAACCCAAGGGTGAGTGGGGAGGGTCTGTCTTCACTTGTACCATTTAGTGCAGCATTTGCAGAGGCCTGAACCCATCCTCAGGACTGATGTATGGCATGTGGGACAGCTTGAGCCCTTTCTCCTTTGTTAGAAAGTGCTCATGTGGCCCTGTGCCACCAGGCCCTGACATTTGGAGCTTGTGCTGAAGATGACAACACCGAAGTAACCTGCCAAGTTCACTAAGGCTGGTACCCCTGGAAGACCAGGGAAAAACATTTGGGGGAAAAATCAAGTTCTTAGGGATTCAGCTGACATTGTTACACCCAGAAACAGTGCACAAAATCAGGAGCAGAGTTTATTACTGGACCAGTGTCATTGAGTGTTTGAGGACAATGGATCTAATGAAACTTCAATGCATCGGGACACATTACACATTTGCTTCACTTTTACATAGTTTGTGAAGGTCTCTTGCAGCAACATCTAATGTTAACATGACTGTTTTTCAACATGCAAATATCTAACTAGTTTTACTGTAATTACGTTTTTGCACGAGATGAGGTCAGATTAGCTGGGTTAGAGGCTGTCATTCACTTTAGTAGGTGCCTTGTCTCTTTTCCAAGCTGTCTAACACGTGGGGGATGAAGAATGTCTTTGGTTTCGACAGCAGGCAGACCAGTTGGACAGATGCCTACTGGTAGTTGATATGTGGTATAGAAAGTCCTGAATAAGGAACAGAAAAAAAAACCTCGCATTTTATAGCCTTTTTTGTCTTCCAGAATGTTCTGAGCAAGTAGCTTCTGAATTGCAGCTAAACGTGACAACCATTTAGCGAGCAGCAAGGCCCCATAAACAGAAATGCAATAACCTGTTGGTGGTGTTGACCAGGAGATGAATAAATGTTTATCAGGCACTAGGAAAGTGTCACTGCTTCTCTTCAAATGGTACCAAGGGGTCGTTTTTTGGATCCACCTGAGTGGGTTAGTACATGTGCAGTGAAGTGCCAGCCTAGACTGTGTTCAGTACAAAGTGAAGCTTGAGCATATGGCTGTCTAACTTAGAGGTGAGAATGCTACCACTCTGTGAAGGCTGACACTTGGGAGAAGTCTTCACTTCATGGTCGTCTTCTATACTAGAAACGGATTGTTGCTTGAATTGTAAATTGCCATCTTGTCAGTGAATTTCTCTTTGTAGTTTAATTGGAAGGTGTGGATCTGTCTCAAGCAGTAATGATAGAATTATAATATAGTGTGGGTAACACTTAGCTAACTGACAGGACCTAGAATTTAGAAACTTTCTTCTCCAGGTGCTGGGGAGGAATCCTATTTTAGTGTCTAACATCGTGTGGATTGACAAGTTAAATGACTTGACGTGTAGAAATTCTAAAAGTCTAACTGAATAAATCTTAAACTCTTTTTAATTGTTTCTTAGTTTTTCAAAGACCATAATTAAAATTAATTGTAATTTTCTTGGGGGAAGGCGGGCTGTAGTTTATTTAAGTCAGTCCAATCCACTTTTCTAATTCAAATTGATGAGCTGAAATGATTATCTCACTGGCATACTGCTGTACTGTAATGTTGCTGTAGTGTAGGCAAATCAGGAAATGAGCTCAGGTTGTTGCCAAACAGGAATTTGCAGCTATATATATATATATATTAAAGAAAGACGCCGCATATCCTGGCCAAACTGGAGATGATTGGTTGTCAGTCACTGCTGTAAGTGACTGGTTTATGACTGATTAATGCATACACACTTTATATTACGAAACTATCCTCCGCATCTGCATTTTGCTGGAGAGATAATCCTGTTTTTATCAGAAGACTGTGGTGGTTTTGGTCATGCACTCAGTTTGCTGCAGTTCAGAACTCTTTAAACCAAACTCTGTTTACTGAATAAATGCTATTTGCTGTTGGTAAGTCCTGTGCCCCCTTTAACATGATGGCTGACACACTGCTGTCAGCACTTGCTCTGGCCTAAGAAGTTCCTCTTGTTTTGTATCTGATATATTAGCAATAAATGTTACTGATTCTACCATAACAGCGCCCAAAGTAAATTACACATTTGAATTTGACAGTGATGCCAGATTTGCTGATAGTTGCTGTATGGTGCAACTGTTAACAATTCCTAATGTGTGGTGGGCATAATTCCACAGTGCGCTTCAGATTTCTTCAAGTAGATTTTCTCTATTATTTACATTAATGATGCTAGGCCAGGTGTTGTAATTGACACCAATGCAGAAGTTCCTCAGGATAGTGTCCTAGGCCCAACCATCTTTAGCTGCCTCATCAATGACCTTCCCTGCATCAATGATGGATGTTTGCAGATTGCACAATATTCGCTTCCATTTGCAACTCCTCATATAATGTCCCTACAAGCTACAAGACCTGGGCAACATTCAGGCTTGTGCTAATAAATAATACCTGTGCCACAAGTGCCAGGCAGTGACCACCTCCAGCAAGAGTCTTAAGCGCATCCCCGAACCTATCACTGTCACAATCCAAGTTAATGGAAAGCCACTAATAATTGAGGTTGGTACAGGAGCCTCGTATCCATTTAAATACCTAAATGAAGGTTACCCGGCCACTGAATCTGAAGCGGACAACCGCTAAACTGAAGACATACACTGGAGAATCTATACAGGTTAAGGGCACCATCACAGTATCAGTACCTTATAGGCAATGGACAGCTCAACTTCCAGTGATAACAGTGACAGGAGAAGGATCTAGTCTTCTGGGCCAAGACTGGTTACAGAAAATCAAAATTGACTGGTCTGAGATATTCCACCTGAGAACAGGAGGAGTTCCTGAATTGCTAAGGAAATACCACAGTGTATTTCGGGATGAGTTAGGAGAATTGAAGGACCTTCACGTGCTGCAAGGATCCCTCAGGTCAGAGTTAGTTCCTCTGGAAAATCATGAAGAGAAAAAAATTGAATTTAGTGCCACTTTGAACAAACTGAAGAAACAGATGGCAGAGAACACTCAACAATGTTCAATTTTCCGGGAAGAAGTCAAGAAATAAAAGAAAAAGACTGAAGAGCTGAAGAATCAGCTGAATGAAACAGAAGAGGCATTAGGAGTAAAAGTTGTAGAACTTTCCAAGATGCAAGTGGATAATGAAGCCATGGGTAGCTCAACTACTGAACTGAACCAAGTTAAGACTTCACCAGAGAGAAACTTGGCTGAATGTGAAATCGAAATGAAGGACGAGGCAAAACTCTGCAGCAAACAGAAAAAGGACAGACAGAAATCAGATCAGAAAAGCCAATTGGCTATGTCTCGAGAACCCTCTCCACAGCCGAGAAGGATTATTCCCAGCTAGAAAAGGAAGGTTTATCAGTGGTGCTCGGAGTGAAGAAATTCCACCAGTACTTGCATGGGCGATATTTCACCATTGTGTCGGACCATAAACCATTATTGGGTTTATCCAGTGAGGATAAGACCATTCTGCCAATAGCATCAGCAAGAATACAACGTTGGGGTTTGATATTATCTGCGTATGAGTACGTCTTTATGCACCGTCCTGGCTTACATATTGCAAATGCGGACGCACTCAATTGTCTCCCATTACCAGGTAGCATTGCACATGCTCCAGTGCCACAAGAAGTTGTGCTTGTACTGAATTTCTGGGATTCTTCACCTGTGTGTGTGAAGCAAATTAGAAATTGGATAAACAGAGATTCAATTTTGTCGAAAGTCAGTGACCTTGTGAATTGGACCATCCCTGCAATACCTGTATCTGAAGAGGTGAGACCACTCCATGCCCAAAAAACAGTTAAACTGTCAAGATGGAATTTTGTTGTGGGGATCAAGAGTTGCCGCCCCTTCTCAAGGAAGAGAACCACTCTTGACAGAGCTTCACAGTGTGCATCCAGGCATATCGAAGATGAAAATGCTTGCGTGAAGCTATGTCTGGTGGCCAGGCATAGACAGTGACACTGAAAGCATAGTCAAGCACTGTCTCCAGTGCCAGCAACAACAGAAGTTGCCTGTTTCAGTTCCACTGCATCCGTGTGGGAGTGGCCTGGTCGACCCTGGGTTAGAGATTATATAGGATCATTCTTAGGTACCATATTTTTATTGATCGTAGATGCACATTCTCAATGGATGGATGTCTACGACATCAGATCACCAACATCGAGCACAACTATCGAAAAGCAACATCATAGTTTTAGTATATATGGCCTACTGGAAATCATAATTTCTGATAATGGTACAGTCTTTACCAATACAGTTTTAAGATTCATGAATTTAAATGGAATCAAGCATATTAAAACAGCCCCTTACCATCCCTCATCAAATGGTTTAGCTGAGAGAGCTGTGCAAACTTTCAAATCTGGAATGAAGAGATCCGAAGGTACTCTATAACTTCGACTTTCCCATTTTCTTCTCAGTTATCGCACAATGCCTCATTCGACCATGGGTTCAACACCTTCTGAATTATCGATGAAACGCCACCTTCGTACAAGCTTAAGCCTGCTGTTTCCAAACTTAGAGGGGTAGGTAGAGAGGATTCAGCGTTTTCAAAAATTGAATCATAATACCCATAGCAAAGCTCACAGATTCACTGTAGGAGACAGAGTATTTGTGTGCAGTTTTAGAAGTGGACCTTGCTGGGTTCCTGGAACCATTGTCTCAGTAATTGGTCCCTTATCCTTCCAGGTGGAAGTGGAACACAGAGTTGTTTGAAAACACATGGACCATCTTCGGGATAGAGAGTCATTCCAACAACCTACTATTCCACCTTTGATTAACGTCGAAGCACCAAGCCCTGAGGTGACAGACCGACCTAGAATAGACATGCCAAATGTCTCTGTAAAGTCGCCAAACCCAGAACTGCCACTTTTTAATGATGTATCTGGTACTGCAGTTCATGATCATGCCGATCCTGTGGGAGAACCTGAATTGGTAGAGCTGCGCCACTCTAACAGAATAAGGAAAGCACCTCAGATACTTGATCTTTTAGCACCTGAGTTGTACATATGTATACACTGTTGGATATTCAAATGTTTTCTGTAAATAGAAACTAAAAAAAAACTAAAGGGGGAGGAAATGTTGAACTGAAGATATAGCCTCTCCTACTGTTTATCAGGCGTCATGTGATCTTGGAGGCTCCTACCAATGAGCCCTATGCATGGGTAATCCGGGGGGTGGGGCTACCTGTGGAGGATCCTGTTCAAGCATGTAGCATCTGAAAAGCACTCTGTAATAAAGTTCATCTGTTTCTTGTCTCCAGCACCAACTCAGCATGGCTGTAGTGTGTGCCATCTACAAGATGCACTGCAAGAGCTCACCAAGGCTGCTTCAATAGCATTTTCCCAACTCATAACCTCTACCACCTAGTAGGGCAAGTGTGAGGAAACACCAGCAGTTGCAAGTTCCCCTCCAATTCTCTCACCATCCTGACTTGGAACTACATTGTCATTTCTTTACTGTTGCTGGGCCTGCTCAGTTCCCAGATGATTGCAAGCTTATGTTGAGTTTCAGTGGAAGCGCATACAGTTTTGGGTTGCTGACCTAGTTCATCTTAACCCCTGGCAAACCCATTGCTGCTCTTTGAATAAAGGTTGACACTCATTTAATTTAGCAGGTCTGGCGGCATCGGTGGAGAAGAAAAGAGTCAACGTTTCGAGTCCTCACGACCCTTCAACAGAACTGAACTTCAACAGATCTGTTCTGTTGAAGGGTCGTGAGGACTCGAAACGTCGACTCTTTTCTTCTCCACCGATGCTGCCAGACCTGCTGAGTTTTTCCAGGTAATTCTGTTTTTGTTTTGGATTTCCAGCATCCGCAGTAGTTTTTTGTTTTTAACTCATTTAATTTAGTTGAGTTGGGCTTGTCTTAGTTCAAGATGAACAGGGTGAAGTACCTAAAACTGTACTCACTATCTTTCAAGGGTTAAGTCATTCTGGGCAAAAAAAAAATCTACTCCTGGATTTTGGCAAGATGTAACCTTGAGTAATGCTGCGGCGATCACTTGGAACTATTTTCTAAATTGAATTTACAATTGGAAAAACTTGTTTGCTTGGAGCTTGGATCTTTGTCCGATACATGCTGGCAGATTGTGCGTTGCGCTGGTTAATCTCAGTCATCCTCTTTACTCACTCATAATGAAAATGTTGCTGAATCATTCAGGTCAACATCTTGCTGAGCAACTGCCCAGCAAGTATTACACTGATGAATGTCACAGTGCTCGTAGCCTCTGTTCTATTACAAATTATTGGGTCAGTGGGGATTTTCAAGACCACAGGGTGTACTTTGTAGCAGAAACTAATAACTGAAGAAGGAGAATGGTAAGTGTTAAACAGATAGAGACTCACTTTATTTTATATCTACCCCTATAGATTTAAAACCCTTTCCTTCCCCCTCTCTCTCCCTTTGTACAGATGTATCTGTCATTGTCTGAGCCTGTTTTGCTGATTTTGTATTTTCTCATTCCCACTTGTCTCCTTTGTTTTCTAAAATTCAAACTGCTTCCTGTACTGAGCGAACTATCGGAATTTCATGTAATTCCAGCAAAATGCCCTGGTGAATCCACTGACAGAGTAACTATTTCCCCTATAAAAATGGTGCAAAAATTGGTTAAAAGCTGTTTATCATTCTGCTTCTCTGATTTTTTTTTCTTTGGATTTTTTGCCACTTTTATTTTCATTCTTTCCTTAAATTTTCCCTTCCCTTTGATTCTTTGTAAAAGTAATTGTAATTGGTATGGCTTCCCTTATCTCTATTTCTACCTTTCATTCTTCCTACTCTATCTTGTGTGTTTTGATTGTGTAAGTTCCACTGCCTGGTGTGATTTTTGTGCTTGCTTGATTATGTTCCCATGGCTGTTCTATCTTCTACCTGAGGAGAGTGGGTTTATGCTCTCTAGACTTTAAAAAATGAGGGGTGAAATGTATAAAATTCATAAGGGGATTGACAGAGTTAATGCTGAGACAATGTTTCCCTTGCCTAGAGAGTACAGAACCAGAGGCCACGGGTCACAGGATAAGGGATCAGCCATTTAGGACTGAGAAGCAGGAGAAATTTCTTCGCTCAGATGGTTGTAAACCTTTGGAATTCTCTACACCAGAGAGATGTGGCTGCTCAGCTGCTGAGTAGATTCAAAGCTGAGATCGATAGATTTTTGGGGCACTCAGGGAATCGAGAAATATGTGGATGGGGCAGGAAAGTGGGGTAGCTGTGAGTAGGCTCAAGGTGTGGATATAAAAACAAAAAACTGCGGATGCTGGAAATCCAAAACAAAAACAGAATTACCTGGAAAAACTCAGCAGGTCTGGCAGCATCGGCGGAGAAGAAAAGAGTTGACATTTCGAGTCATGAAAGTCATGAGTCACTCAGGGTCATGAGGACTTGAAACGTCAACTCTTTTCTTCTCCGCCGATGCTGCCAGATCTGCTGAGTTTTTCCAGGTAATTCTGTTTTTGTCAAGGTGTGGATAGCCTATTAGCCTATTCCTCTTAGTACTTCTGTTTTTTTTTGAATGTCCGTTCAGCGTTTTTATTAGTGATACTGTTTGACGGACAAATATTGGCCAGGTCATCAGGGAGACTTCAGAAGAGTGCTATGGCATTTTTTAAAAATTCTTTCACAGGATGTGGGAATCGGTAGAAAGGCCAGCATTTATTGCCCATCTCCAGTTGCCCTTGAGAAGGTGGTGGTGAGCTGCCGCCTTGAACCGCTGCAGTCCATGTGCTGTAGGTGCACCCACAGTGCTGTTGGGAAAGGAATTCCAGGGTTTTGAGCCAGCGACAGTGAAGGAACGGTGATATAGTTCCAAGTCCGAATAGTGTGTGGCTTGGAGGTGAAATTACAGGTAGTGGTGTTCCCATACATCTGCTGCTCTTGTCCTTCTAGATGGTAGAGGTTGTGGGTTTGGAAGTTACTGTCAAAGGACCCTTGGTGAGTTGCTCCAGTGCATTTTGGAGGCGGTACACAATGCTGCCACTGTGCGTCGGTAATGGAGGGAGTGAATATTTAAGGTGGTGGATGGGGTACCAATCAAGTCGGCTGCTTTGTCCTGGATGATGTCAAGCTTCTTGAGTGTTGTTGGAGTTGCAATCGTCCAGGCAAGTGGAGAGTATTCCATCACGCTCCTGACTTGTGCCTTGTAGATGGTGGACAGGCTTTGAGGAGGCAGGTGGTGAGTTACTCGCTGCAGAATCTCCAGCTTCTGACCTGCATTTGTAGTTACAGTATTTATATGGTTAGTCCAGTTCAGTTTCTGGTCAATGGTAACTCCTGATGGGATAATCAGCATGGTAATGCCGTTGAATGTCAAGGGTCAATGGTTAGATTCTCTCTTGTTAGAGATGGTCCTTGCCTGGCACTTTCCACCTGAGGGGAGCACCTCATCTGAAAGGAGAGGGTCCAGAGGAGGTTCACGAGAACGATCCCAGGAATGAAAGGCTTAACATATGAGGAACGTTTGAGGACTCTGGGTCTATACTCGATGGAGTTTAGAAGGATGAGGGGGGATCTGATTGAAATTTACAGAATACTGAAAGGCCTGGATAGAGTGGACGTGGGGAAGATGTTTCCATTAGTAAGAGAGACTAGGACCCAAGGGCACAGCCTCAGAGTAAAGGGAAGACCTTTTAGAACAGAGATGAGGAGAAACTTCTTTAGCCAGAGAGTGATGACTCAATGAAATTCATTGCCACAGAAGGCTGTGGAGGCCAGGTCATTGAGTGTATTTAAGACCGAGATAGATAGGTTTTTGATCGGTAAGGAGATCAAAGGTTATGGGGAGAAGGCGGGAGAATGGGGTTGAGAAACTTATCAGCCATGATTGAATGGCGGAGCAGACTCGATGGGCCGAATGGCCTAATTTCTGCTCCTGTGTCTTGTGGTCTTATGGCAGCACCTCTAGCAGTGCAGCACGCTCTCAGTACTGCATGGAAGAGTCAGCCTGGATAAGGTGCTGAAGCCCCTGGAGAGTGACTTGAACCTGTTACTTTCTGACTCCAATGCGTGAGTGCTGCCATCGAGTAGGGCTGACACCTAAAGTTTAGGTTAGTGTATCTTCTCAAGTCAGTAGTAGATTGCTTTGTGTCACTTGTAGTAGTACAACTCTATACTGGCCTGAAGACCTGGTGCAAGGGGAAGTTAGTTGAAGCAGGCCAAGAGAAGGGGGAGTGGGAAGGTGGATAAATGGGGATGTGTGGGATGAAATCAATATTTCAAATACCACTGTGTGGAATGAATTCCTAGAACTGAAGGTCTGTGAAATATTTGAATAACTACTAGTGAACATGCATTGAATATACTCTAAATGCTTAGCACACAGAACAAAATGCTGGCCAAAAGGTGAAATGTTTTATGGGGAATTTGCTCCGAATGTGCCGATAGATATCATTACAGAGACACTCTTAAATTTCTGATTGCGGTACAAAAATGTACATTTTTTAAAAAATCATTGTTTTGTTTGAAACTACAAGGGTGCATGTTCATGGATGTCAAAGTGTTGCACAGTGCTTGGTGTTGATACAACATGAGACCCAATTGGAGTTAGAATTCATGTTCAGTTTAAATATGCTCAGGCACTCCATTGTACCTCTTGGGCACTCTAAACTCACCAGAGGGTTTCTCCTTCGTGTTTCCGGAAGGTGGATGCTCTAAACTGCAGGGTGAAAGCAGGAGCGGAAACCTATGGATCTGTGGTATAATAGCGACTAAAATTAAATTCCCAAACTTTTCTTTGAATCTGCATTCCTGGTTTATGACATCATTCTCAGTTATATTACACCCTTTATAGACTCCAATATGTAATTATGTGGTAGGATTATAGTTACACCATTACTAAAAGCTCACCTTGCTCCTTTTATAAAATGCCAGTCTGATACCACTCAGCGAATTGAGGGTATAATGTAAGAAGCTATCATTACCCACTTGTAATTGTGGCATTAGTTTAACTGCATTAACTTCACTGCCAGAGATGTCAAGTTGCCTGGGAAGATCCAGGAATTCATACTAAGTGCAATACTTTTTGTTTTGGCTGCAGGTTGTATCTGAATACAAGAGGCATCATGCTCATTCTCCCTCCACTTGATCTTCTTGCGAATCTTCAGCTCAGCTTTCAATAGCTTCCTTGGTTCCGTCTTAGCTGAATAAGATGAAATCAGCAATAAAAACTTCAACTTGAATCTACGCAGCAATATCAGAGATTCTACCTGACGGTATGCATGTTTCACCAAGGTGAAGCTTCTGCTGCCTTGGTGCAAAGTGCTTGAGACGGGGGAAGTACCTTACAAGAGGGAATTTTTCAGGATGCCTTTGGACAAGTAATGCCAGAAAATAAACCCATGAATGTGAATCAAAAAGAAACAGGAAGCATCACTGGTAAGAACAGAAACAAACTCTGCATTTGAAGAGACAAAACTTAAGCTTGAATTTTTCTTTAGATTATAACATAGGACTTGAATATAATTGCATGTTGCTAAACTCGGCGGCCTGTTAATTACTGGCTTGACCCTGACTTCAAATAAATCAGGGCATCCATGAGACATGAACTTTCATGTCAGGGGATGTTCTTAATGTCATGCTAATGGTTTGCAGGTGTAGTACTAAAGAGTAACACAAGTTTTGAGGTGACTTTGTTTTAATTAAAATATACGTTGGTTAGAAAATTGCGCTCACTTCTGGGCATCCAGTTTAAATCCAGCACAGGCCAATAAGTTTTTTTTAAAAATAAATAATTTCTCTCACTTTGGATGTACAAAATTTTGCTCAAGTCAGTTTGACTCCACGTATAGACACTTCATTGTTGTGGATACTAAAAATTGCATTGATGCAGTGCTTTATCTTGCCTTACTGCTTCACATGAAATTTAGGCACCATGTATTTTTTTTTAGAAGTGTAAGCTTAAAATGCCTTTAATAAAACGTTCCCAAGAACTTAGTCACGGAGGATTGTTGAGAGAAGGAGTGGAGGTTTTTGAAAGACAGTAGAGAGGCAGGAAGGCAGAAGGGCTTAAGGAGAGCATTCCAGAATCTGGGACTGAGACAAAGGAAAATTAAGCAGTGGAATAGGGATGTGAAAGAGGGTTTAGTGAGGAATGGGTGCTGGATCATGGGGATGATTTGCAGAGATCTGGGGGTGGGGGGGTTAGCGGGGAACGAGGGTAGGTGTGATTGGAGCAGGGGTAGGAGTTGATGCTGGATATGGTGTGGGTATGTATGGTGGAATTGTTTTAAGTTGCAGTTTGTGAAGGACAGAAATCGGGAATGAACTAAGCACTACACTGGAATAATCAAATCTGGAGGTGACGAACACAGGGATAGAGCTTTGTCAGTAGGTCATTAGGGGGTGGAGATGGGCAGCATTGCCAAAATGGATTTAAGAAGTCTTGGTAGCAATGGATAAGGATATTAGTGAGAACCAAGCAGGGATGGATGACTTTGGTCTTTCCAGTGTGGAATTGAAAGACATTCTTGCTCATCCAGAACTTGATGTAGGGTAAGAGATCACAGAACACCGAGATGGTTGAGAAATGGAAGGTGTACACAAAGAAAAGAAATGAGCCAATGTTGTGGTAACTTTGACAAATGGACCACAGGAGTCTCAGGTACAGATCACGATTTGTTTATTCAAGCAATTGCAAGGAGAGAACCAGCTCAACACAGCTTGAGATAGCACTCTGCTAAATTACAAGTGTTCAGCATATTTATACATTATTGGTCACGTACAAGAACAGTTTCCAGATTCCGATCTCGTCAACATGTAGGTTTACATTAAACAGACATCTCTGGTACATGCATCGTATGTCCTTATTTTCACCCAGGCAGAGACCTTCCCTCCTATCTAAGCTGGGACCATCTGACCTTCCCCTATTTGTTGAAGAGCACACTTACTCTATGTTATTGCAATCCTCTAACTCCAGTCCGGTTCCCAAAGTCCTGTTGCTAAGGCTGTGCAAGGTTCATCTGGTAACCTTTAACTATTAATGTGCTTGGTAGCACTGGCTGCCTGGAGATCTTAAGTAATTTATTCCCTTTCAATAAATTCTCCCTTACCATAAATTCTTTCTTACTTTCTTCCCCCTAACACCAACATATTTTCCATTTCTGAATTCAGATTATTTAAGTAGAAACTGATCAGGGTAACTGACACTGAAAGCTCTATACCTGTGTTCGTCACCTCCAGATTTGATTATTCCAGTGTAGCGCTCAGTCCATTCCCAATTTCTGATCTCTCAGGCACTCCACTCCATATATTTCCTGAACTTGACATCTCTTCCCCAATTCTTGGAGTGCTTGACCCCAGTGGTAACAATGGAAGAAACTATTGAAGGAGGTGTGCTGAGCTTGTTGGGATAGTTAATAATGGAGCCAGTGTAATGGACCAAAGGAGAGACAGTACAGGAGAGTAGAGTGAGTATCCTATGCAATATGATAGATAAAGAATTGATGGAATGAGGAAGCAGCAAGTACTAGTTAGGGAAGTGATTTCACATTGAAGAGATATAACCAGTGGAGTGCCAGAGAAATTGATGCCGCATTATAGCATGTTCCCCAGAACAGAAAGAAGACTTTTTTTAACAAAAGAAGCTTGTACTGCTGAAACCTTAGGTTACGAATTAAATAATTTTCTGGATTGCTGCAATCTCACTTTTAGAGCTTGAAACCTTTTTCACCCCAACATTTGGTTACTGCCTTGTAATTATTCTTAAGGCCTCCGGTATTTAACATATTTGAAAAAGAGGCAATGTAAGGTACATTGGGAATCTCCAAACGGTGGTCTTATGTAGCCCCCGAGACTTTGTAATTTAGGTCTTAAAAACCAGACAGATGAGTTAAATTTGTTTAATTTTTCTCTGGCATGTCCTGTTTTAATTTTTATGGATTTGGAAAGGGCTGTTCGTTGTGCTGTTGACCCAATAGTGGATAATCTTCAATCAGTAGACACAAATTAAGGTGGAATTCAGCCTTGTATGTGGCTCTTGAGGCTTAATGGTGTAAATCGATGCAGCCAATGAGGCCAGAATGCTGGAACACCTGTGGTACATAAGAAAGTCACTTACCGGTAGCAGGCTGAGCTTTTAATATTACTCCTGTAGTGGATCCAACTTGATTTCAAGTCAGTCATAACTCGGGGAGCCAAATCACAATCTTGCGGGGGCGTTTGAGGTGATAAATGGTGAATGTAAAGAGATTACTCCAGAATAGATACTGCATGCATTCAGCGTAAATGTAATATTGCAGGAAATGCCTTTTGTGTCCAGGCAATTGCTTCTTAAAGGCCGTACTCTGAAGTGGTCCAGATGGCAAGTTTGCCATAACAGATATGTGATCCAAGATCTCCTCTTACTTCCCCTAGCAAGTGGGTCAGTGACTGGAGGGGACAGATTTAAAATAATTGGCAAAAGAATTAGAGGCAAAAAGAGCAGAAATTTCTTCATACTGGGTGTTAATATCTGGAATGCACCACCTGAAAATGTGCAGTCAAATCCTATAGGAACATTTAAAAGGCAATCAGACTTGAGGACCAATTTGTAGGGTTGTGGAGAAAAACCTGTGTGGGACTAAATTCAACAGCGCTTTCAAGGAGCTGGTACAGGCATGACTGGCCAAATGGCCTCCCTCTGTGCTGTAAGGTTCAATGACTATGATGATGGGGTGCGATGAAGTAGAGTAGGAGAAGGCTGGCATGGCTAAACATCAACATAGGTCAGAAAACATTTGCTGATGTCAGGATGCATGTGGCTCCTCTAGTTTCGAACACGACTGTCACATTTATTTCCTTCTGGTCAACGCCCTGGAGTTGCTTTGCATCATTCAATAAACCTCTCTTTAGCTACCTGCCAAAAATAGGTATTCTTGGTAGCTACATCCTAGTGTGTTGAGTAGATGTGGCCATTGCATCCACATCATTAAGTGATACACACCCTTCAGTGATGCCTTGAACTTTACACAGAAGTGATTCTCTGTGAGAAGGAAATGGTGGATATAGAGAGTCTTCAGTAATTAGGTAAGTGCATAGGTTCTGATCAATGCAATTAAATGATAGTCATCCTTTGGTCTCTGGTTATTGAAGGACCGATTCATGTAACTGATTTGAAAGGAATCACTTTGAATCACTGAAATCCACTGCTTTGAAGCTTTAACTCTTTAAAGCTAATTATTTGTGATGACAATTTGTGTTTGGGGAAGAGGAAAACTTAGTCAGATATATCCTACATATGGAATATTGTGGGAATTATCAGAATTTAACATCCAGTCATTGTCTCTGAATTTGTGATTTTTCAATCTCAAATTTCCATCTACTCCATGTTATAGGGGCACATCCTTACTGCTCTTTAGACAAGTTCAATTGAACATGACTTCAAATATTGCCCTATGTTAATCCATGGTGGCAAGATAGGGAAATTTCTATATATCATGGCATCTAATTTTAAATGGTTAGAATAAGTGTGTTATCAAGAGAAGTTCCTATCTCAGTGCTGATCAGCACCTGCATTGAGGCTGTGTCATTAGTATGATTGATGAAAGAAAATTTTCTCTCTGTTTTTGTCTAGAAATCAAGTCAAAAACTTGTTTTTCGTGGTTGGAGCAAGTTTAGTGAAATTTTGAAGGAGCCTTGGCTCGTTTCTGTACTGTACATCCCATCAATCCTACAGATGTGTTTATGCTACACAAGAGCCTCTTCCCACTCTATTTGCTTCATCTCATCATATTCGCCTTTCTTCCTCATGTACTTACCTAGCTTTCCATTAAATGCATCTATGCTATGTTCCTCAACTACTCTATAAGTGGTAGTGAGTTCCATGTTCTCATAACTGAGTAAAGAATGGTGTCCTGAATTTGCTTTTGGATTTATTAGTGACTATATATTATTTACAACCCCTTGTTTTGAACTCCCCAAAATGGAAACATCTCAATCAAACATCTTTGAATTTTTAAAGATCTCTGAGATTATCCCTGGCCTTTTTAAGAGAAGAGAGCCCCTGTCTGTTCAGTCTTTCTTGTAAGCTGACACACAGATAAAAGCAATCTTTCTGATTGTCTATTCAGATGAGATTTTGAGAAAGCTAACTTCAAAGTTAACCATAATAAGTTCCCATAATGCAAAATGCTGCCATTTGCGTATTGGTGCCTGCCAGATATCTAACTCCATGGGTTGACTGGGAATGGGCTTGCTCATGTCTAAGATCAGATTGAGAAGGCCTGTGAAACACTTTTTTTTAAAGCTAGAGTTTACATCACAGATGTAGGCCATTTGGCCCAATTGGCCTCTGCTGGTGCTCATCTTTCACACTAGGGAGTGTTAGGAGAAAAACCTGAAATGTAGAAAGTCTGGTTGTTAAAAGGTATAAGATCCCTTAAAACTTGTTTTATTTTAAATGTTCTCTGTTACTTAACATAATGTGTAAATTCATTTTATCAGTGTTTCCCTTGGATAGTTTTCTTCAAATGTTCACACATGCTGTCAGTAATGCTTGCTATGTACATTGATTGATAAAGTGGGAGAAAGTTGAATGAGAGTAATCTAGTCAGAAATATAAAAAAAGTAAAGGCTTCTGTGAGTATGTAAAAAGGAAGAGTAGCAAAAGTAAATGTGGGTCCCTTAGAGGTGGAGATAAAAGAAATTATATGGCAAATAAGGAAATGGCAGATATTTTCTAACTTCACAGACAGACCAAAAATAGTAGGGAACCAAGGTTTTGATGAGAGTGAGGAACTTAACATTAATGTCAGTAAAGGAAGAAGTGCTGGAGAAATTGATGGGATTAAAAGCTGACAAATCCCCTGAATTTGATGGCCTGCACCTAGGGTTCTAAAAGAATAGCTAAAGAGATGGCATATACATTGATAGTGATCTTCCAGAATTAGATTCTTAGATTCTGGAACAGTCCCAGTAGATTGGAAGGTAGCAAATGCAATACTGCTATTCAGGAAAAGAGGATGAGAGAAAACAGAAACATCATTTATTGGGAAAATACTGGAATTCATTCTTAAGGAAATGGTAACAGGCCGCTTAGAAAATCATATGATTAGGCAGAGTCAGCACGGTTTTACGAAAAGGAAATCGTGTTGGCAAATCTATTCATTTCTCATACCATATACCTCCTTAGTTGCTTGCTGTACCTGCAAATGGCATGTTAGCCTCCATTATAAGGGGTTTGGATTACAAGAGTAAGGAGGACTGACTGCAGTTGTTCAGGGCTTTGGTGAGACCGCATCGGGGGTGGGGGGGTGGGGGGTACTTTAATGTGTGCAGCACAATTATGAAACTGGTCTGATAAACGTGACAAGGTGTCCCTGTTCCTGTTACCAGATGTGTGCAGCAGTGAGGATTTGCCTGAAGTGGAACTCGTGAGCCTGATAGAAGACCAGCTGGCCCAGTACCACCTGCGGGCAGACTCGCTTTACTTATATCAGAACAAGGACTGGGAGCAGGTGCCCGAGTACCCTGGCCATGCATCCAGCGAGCTATCTCCCGCCCAGGCCGAGGAGACCTTCCGCTACATGAGTAAGTGATCCAGTCATTGAAACCTTTCATTTGAATAATTTATTGTCCTGGAGTTTTTGGTTCGCTGTGAAGCAAGGGCACTCGCAGCTGACCTTGAAGGACTCTTGTTAAGAGATCTCTCTGCTGAGAATTTCACCTTTATCGGCATGTAGAGATACAGCAGCTGATTATAGCATTCTTTACTGGGGATTCCCAGCGTGGAGCTGCAGTGATGTTCAGGCTGTCCAAGCAGCCAATCACATTAGAGGATTTTAACAGACAGAAACAATAAGTAAAAAGCAATGAAATAAAATCACTTGTACGTCGAACACATTAAAAATTGGAACACACACATAGGATGAAGGTAGAAACTAACATATTTGGAAAACTTTAAAAAAATAAAATTAGCTAAAAAAGATCCACTAATTGATCAGTTAACAGCATTCCAGGGCCAGTTCCATTGTTCATCAAATTTTATTAATCACTTCTCAGTTAAAAGCCAGTTACATCTAATTGAACAAGATGTAACTTTTTAAGGGGTTTTAAATGATGATGTGGGACATGAAAGCTGAGCTTATCTCTGAATTTAGTGATTACTGGCCCTGGGTGTGTCCACAGCACAACCTGTGACAGACCGCACTTCAGGCTTCCCACACTAATCTACACATGCCCAACATCCTGAAGTTGTAAAAACAAAAAACTACTGCGGATGCTGGAAATCCAAAACAAAAACAAAATTACCTGGAAAAACTCAGCAGGTCTGGCAGCATCGGCGGAGAAGAAAAGAGTTGACGTTTCGAGTCCTCATGACCCTTCAACAGAACTAAGTAAAAATAGGAGAGGGGTGAAATATAAGCTGGTTTAGGGTGGGGGAAGGGGGGAGAGAAGTTGGCGGGGGGTGGGGTGTGGTTGTAGGGACAAGCAAGCAGTGATAGGAGCAGATAATCAAAAGATGTCACAGACAAAGGAATAAAGAGGTGTTGAAGGTGGTGATATTATTTAAACGAATGTGCTAGTTAAGAATGGATGGCAGGACACTCAAGGTACAGCTCTAGTGGGGGTGGGGTGGAAAGACTGACGACATTAAAGGTATAGATTTAAAAATAATGGAAATAGGTGGGAAAAGAAAAATCTATATAAATTATTGGAAAAAACAAAAGGGAGGGGGAAGAAACGGAAAGGGGGTGGGGATGGAGGAGGGAGTTCAAGATCTAAAGTTGTTGAACTCAATATTCAGTCCGGAAGGCTGTAAAGTGCCTAGTCGGAAGATGAGGTGCTGTTCCTCCAGTTTGCATTGGGCTTCACTGGAACAATGCAGCAAGCCAAGGACAGACATGTGGGCAAGAGAGCAGGGTGGAGTGTTAAAATGGCAAGCGACAAGGAGGTTTGGGTCTTTCTTGCGGACAGACCGCAGGTGTTCTGCAAAGCGGTCGCCCAGTTTACGTTTGGTCTCTCCAATGTAGAGGAGACCGCATTGGGAGCAACGAATGCAGTAGACTAAGTTAGGGGAAATGCAAGTGAAATGCTGCTTCACTTGAAAGGAGTGTTTGGGCCCTTGGATGGTGAGGAGAGAGGAAGTGAAGGGGCAGGTGTTGCATCTTTTGCGTGGGCATGGGGAGGTGCCATAGGTGGGGGTTGAGGAGTAGGGGGTGATGGAGGAGTGGACCAAGGTGTCCCGGAGGGAACGATCCCTACGTAATGCCGCCAGGGGGGGTGAAGGGAAGATGTGTTTGGTGGTGGCATCGTGCTGGAGTTGGCGGAAATGGCGGAGGATGATCCTTTGAATGCGGAGGCTGGTGGGGTGATAAGTGAGCCTCAACCGTGTCTGGCCCATCTCCCGCGCATCCACCCTCCTGCCTTCTCCTCCCTCCAAGAAACATGATAGGGTCCCCCTTGTCCTCACTTATCACCCCACCAGCCTCCGCATTCAAAGGATCATCCTCCGCCATTTCCAATAATTTGTTTTTTTTTTGTTTTTTCCAATAATTTATATAGATTTTTCTTTGCCCACCTATTTCCATTATTTTTAAATCTATACCTTTAGTGCCCTGTCAGTCTTTCCACCCCACCCCCACTAGAGCTGTACCTTGAGTGTCCTGCCATCCATTCTTAATTAGCACATTCGTTTAGATATTATCACCACCTTCAACACCTCTTTGTTCCTTTGTCTGTGACATCTTTTGATTATCTGCTCCTATCACTGCTTGCTTGCCCCTACAACCACCACCCCCTCCGCCAACTTCCCTCCCCCCACCCCCCCCACCTTAAACCAGCTTATATTTCACCCCTCTCCTAATATTACTCAGTTCTGTTGAAGGGTCATGAGGACTCGAAACGTCAACTCTTTTCTTCTCCGCCGATGCTGCCAGACCTGCTGAGTTTTTCCAGGTAATTCTGTTTTTGTATCCTGAAGTTGTGCCAGTTTCAGGAGGATAATGTTGGTAAACGCTGACTGTTCATTGTTGACCCCTTTCTCCCACCCCCTACAAAATCTGGTCTATTGTCTCAGTTCAAAAGGCAAACGATCCAATTATCCACCCCAAATATCATGTTTTTGCAAATAGTCAGTTTATAAGCTGACCTCCCAGCCCCAACCCTGCACCTTTTCAACTACGGCATGCTATACTCGCACTAGTAGTCAACCTCAATTTTTCACCCCACAAATGGTTGGTACCTTATGACTGGGTGGGTGCAAGGGTTCAAGCTGGCGATACGGGCTGTGTCACAAAGATGTTTGAGACACACCCACACAAAGCAGACGCCCAGTGGTGAACTGCAAAGGTGGCGACCACCCATGCCAGCGGTTCACATATATGCTCGGCGTATAAGTCGGCTCCAGTTTTTGGAGGGATTTTTCGAAGCTTCAAAGGTCGACTAATATGTCGATAAAAGGTAAGTGTTGTAATCACTGTAATGTAAGCAGCACAGCAACAAGCTCTCGCAAACAGCAGTGTGATAAGGAACAGGTAATCTCTTCCAGTGATGTTGAGGGACAAATTTGGAGCCATGGATCTTTATGCCCACCTGAGAGGGCAGAGGGTGCCTCATTTTAATGTTTCATTTGAAAGACAGCGTTTTCGACAGTGCAGCACCTCCTTGGAGTTTTTTTGCCTAGATTTTTTGCTCGTATTCAGGATAAGCATTGACACTTGGTAGCTGAAGGGAAGTTGCTTTGCAAACAATTCAAGTGTCTTGACACTTTCTTTGGACCAACTTTGGCCTGCTCTTCATGCATTGGGCCCAACACTTTAGCCCAGCATTTGTTTCATCAAGAAACAACTGAGCTGGTGCAGAATTGACTCATGACTCAAATGTAAATACATTAACATGTTAAACAGCTCCTTGAGCACTTGGCTGTTGCATGGAATTAAAAGATGGTCTTAGTTCCTCTAGACTGGCTGCATGAGTGTGATTGCATTAAAATGTCAGAAGGTAGGGTTTTCAGGGTTGTGAAGGTCATGGAATGTGTTTGGGGTAAATGCCATTTATTGGCACATAACTTGTCTGTGCATGCACTTGGAATTTTCAATATTTCTGGTAAGCCTGAACTTCTTTCAATCATAAATTCTTTGACAGAAGATTTGGGTAAAGTCTTTCTCACCACTTTCAAGATCCTCGCTTCCATTTTTTTTCTTTATTCTTTCATGGGAATGTTGGGCGTCGCTGACAAGGTCAGCATTTATTGCCCATCCCTAATTTCCCTTGAACTGAGGGGCTTGCTAGGCCATTTCAGAGGGAATTTCGAGTCAACCACATCTCTGAAGTTGCATGTAGGCCAGACCAGGTAACAATGGCAGATTCCCTTCCCTAAAGAACATTCGTGAACCAGCTGGGTTTTTACAACAAATGATGGTAATCTCTTGGTCATCATTACTGAGATTAGTTTTTTGAATTCCAGATTTTATTAATTGAATTTAAATTCCACCATCTGCTGTCGGGTTTGAACCCACATCCCCCAAACATTAGCCTGGGCCTCCGGATTACTAGTTCAGTGATATTACTCCTATGCCACCGTCTCCATCTCCACCACATTCTCCTTTGTCGCCTCCTCCATTTGCTACATAGTCTTTTAACCTAGAATTTTGTTTTGCCATGCTGGTGACATTTTTTGTACCAAGCTGGGTTCGCAGTGGAGCAAAACATCTTCAACTACTGATGTTTACCGACGACTGGTTGAATTTTTAAAGTATTTAGCTGCTGGTAGCAGAATTCTGCAATCACATTGAGTCTAGTGACCTCAAGTGGTAAGTGAATGCTCAACAAGCCCTTTTTGCAGATTTCTGGAGATTGTTCCACCTCTGGCTGCAGCCTTATTGTGACTGACTGGCTTTCACTCATCCAATCTCCCATATTTATGTGCTCGTGCTACTACATGGGTAATTGATAATTCATGAAAGCTGTCGAATAACCGGTGGTCCTGTGCAAGACTTTGGAATGGAAGAGATTTCTCATAGACGCCCCTCTTCGTTATGTGGTGAAACATTGTTCCTATCTTTGGTGTTTCTCACCCATGCTCTCCTTAACACACTCTGGGAATTATTCTCAAAGGAACAATCTGCTTTCAGGCAGTCTGTCCTTGTGGGTGTTGAGGGGGGTGGCGGGGTGGGGCGGTGGTGGTGAAGAAGCGATGGGCGGAATCTTCTCACCTCAGTTCATGCCAGAATAGCCGGATCATTTCCTGGTTGTGAACCTGACTCACTGATTTGCACGCCTGGCAGCTGTTCTTGCCCTGACCAAACTATTTATCATCCTGCCTCCAGGCTCCCTGATTAATTATGGAGGGCAGGTGGGATGACATGCCTAGTCTGTCAGAGGAAATACTTTGCATTAAAGGGACCAAGGCATAGGTTACAAGGCTTCACTAGCAATTGGATATTTGAGGCAGCAGCAACCATAGGAATGGAGAGGAAACCTGGGACAGCTAGCCACTCTCCACCACTGGGCCTTGCTCTTGCCTGTGGGACCTAAGGGGCTGCAGTGAGGTGAACTCTCTAAAGGGCGGGAGGAACAGGACAGGATGGAAGCTAAGGAAGTCAACAGCAGGAATGTGGTCACTACCACTTGGAGGCTGTGCACCGAGGGGATCCAGGACCTCTGGAGGGCATGACAGGTGAGTGGCATCTCACTTTCAGGTGCTGAGCCTACACTGACTGGCACAGCATTCTCCACAACACTCTGGGTCAACAGACCTTACAGCGGCACTCCTTCCTCTTTCTGCTGGCACCTTGTAACCCCATTTGAACAGTCAACACTCTGTCTCATCCTCAGCCTATTGCCCTCTCGTGCTCAAGCACCTTGGCAGCCACTGGCAATGCATTTCCACCTGCTCCAGGGAAATCAGAGCGGGCGGGATCACTTTGGGATTCCGACCCAACCTTATTTTCTGGGACTCTCCCACCCTGCACCTTCCGGAACCAGCCTTCACTGGGCTGGGAACATTCTTCTTGATTTGGGTGCTGCACATCCAGGATACTATCACTAGCTCTGCCCTATCATTGTGCTGCCGTAACAATAAAATTGTTTTGGTCCTTGAAAATTGTACTTAAAGATTTCTCAACAGTGATTAAGCACATTATTTAATCTGTTGTGTTAATAATTATTTAAACTGAACTATGTAACTAATTTTTGATCTTCCTCTCGGGTATGGCACTTTTTTAAAAAAAGTTTTCGTAGTTGGGGGTAGGGCAGAGAGAAAGCAACACGGGATCTCCTGTCTAACAATTGTAAATGCATAACTTGCTGCAATTGTGCTCACTTCCAATGCGGAGGGATATATATTTCTAAGGTTTTAAAGTTGAACAGTAACCAGTTAGTCAATTTTTAACTCCCAATTCAATCTCTTAGATTATGTGCTGCTTCCTGTCCCCCCACATCTGGAAGCATACTATAAATACACTTGTGTTGTATGTAAATACACAACAGTTCAAATGGGTTCAAGTCGTGTTATGATTTTAAGATGCTTCTTGTCCTTCAGTGTTGCAATATTTAGCAGCACAGTGCCTATTACTGATGGGTCTGTGAAAAATTGAGACACATGGGACAAAGTTAGCTAGCGATGGTCTGTAAAAGGTTTGTGACGTATGGGATTTTGTTATCATGGAATGCCAGCAAGATCAAATTGATGTAGATGATAATTGCAGTGAAGGATATCTGGAAATGTTGGTAAAGGAAGGTAAGGCTAAACAATTAGCTCTGTCCTAGATGTAGCTAACTAATACAATTTCTATGCCTGTATGCCTTTTCCAATTGTGGCTAAGTAACTAGCAGCCAAGGGAATGAGTGGTTAACATTTTGAGACTTTACCTGGGCAGCATGCTAGATTCAGAACGATCTTCCATCTTAACTGAATGTACAATTTATGAGAAAGTTGTTGCAACTCTCCAGCTTTAAATTCTTCAGCTTCTACACTGTACTCTGATGTGCCAAGTGACCTTGGTTGGCGGCTTTCAGCCTGTCTAGCCCAGCAGGGTAATATTGTGTATGGTTGGCTCTTGTTTTGAAACTTGGCTTCATGATGCATTGCTTTGAAGGTTACTGCTAATCAGCTAAAGAATTTACTGCCGTACAACAAGTTTTAGAACCAGATTTTGGGAATGTATTCTCCTGATTAGAGCCGTTCTTGTTCAATAAGATTGCTCTTCCATCCCCTCCCAGACCCCCAAGAACAACTAGAAGCTGCATTTTCTTGTGCCATGAGCATGGTAAAACGTTCCAAGGCTCCTTCGGCAGCACCTTCCAAACCTGTGACCTCTACCATCTAGAAGAACACTTGCAAGTTCCCCTCCAAGTCATACACCAACCCGACTTGGAACTATATTGCTGTTCCTCCAGTGCCACTGTCAAACCCCAGGAATGTGCAGCGGGTGGGGAAACGCTCTGAGCCGGTGACTGCTCAACCCAGCCCAGCCTCCTCGACCGATGCAGGCTCCTGGCATCATCTGACCCTGAAGGAAGCTGCATGTGACTCAAGTTCCTGCTTTTATTTTGAGTATTATTAACTTTAAAATCTTGGTCAAAGATATAGGTTTAAAGAAGTATCTTAAAAGAGGTAAGTGAGGCAGGGAGTTGGGAAAGGTGTAGGGAGGGTATTCCAGAGCTTGAGGCCTAGGCAGCTAAAAGCGCCAATGGTGGAGCAATTAAAATCGTGGATGCTCAAGAAACCAGAATTAGAGGACCACAGATATCTCCGAGAGTTGTGAGGCTGGAGGAGATTAGAGTTAGAGAGGGCTGGGGATATGGAGAGATTTGTAAGCAAGGATGAGAATTTTGAAATCAATATGTTGCTTGATCAGGGGGCACTGTAGGTCGACAAGCACAGGGGTGATGGGGGGAAACGGGACTTGGTGCGAGTTAAGACATGGGCAGCAGATAATTGGCATTTCCTGGCATTAAAGATGGGGAAAGTACTGAATGTAAGTGACCAAATCATTTCAATGATTGTGTTGTGTACAAAATAACCTGGTCTTATTTGTGCATCTAATAGATACTTTTACATTGCCCTGGGACTTGATGAATTAAAAATTAATGATGTGAAGACCAAAGCCCATAAAAACCATTTATTAATGTGTAAAAAGTAGATTAGAGAAAGTTGACAATGTCCTGTAAATCATCTAAAGTTTAGGAGCTGAACAATAAACTCCAGACCACATTGGCACTCACCCTGAAGCAAACAACCCCAACAGCACATGTTAAAATACCTTTCTGGTCATAATGCAATGTATGAATTCTCCCTGATGTCCTGGCAAATATTTCTTCCATAATCAAAATCATTAACACATTGGACAGAACTAATAGTGTACTAGATAGACTCCTACAAATTTTGGGACTTTGCTGTGCACAGAATGACTGTCCAGACATTTCACAAAACCCGATATAAGTTTTTCAGTAAGCATTTTCAATTGATGTTCTGGTCATTCCAAGTAACTGAGACTCCCCAAATGTATTCATCTTGTCTGTAATTGACATACATACATTTAAAGTGAAGTTGTGTAGTCTTTTATTAAATTACCAACATGGTTGGGAATAATTAGAATTGCAGTGTACCCATAAAAGTGCAGTGCTATGCCCTAATAATGCATTGGTATATATGTCTTATTTTTTGGTTAATCTGTGTTTGGTATAGTTTTGAGGTGTTTCGAATTATCCAGTGACTTTAAAAATTGTATTTTAATTTAGGATCATCAAGCATTTTTCAACATGCAATCAATGTAGGCGTTGATACAGGTACATAGTACACCCAATGTTTGTTTAGTGTTTAAGTTTTCTGTTCAGAGTCCTACAGGTTTGGCAAAAACAGGCGTGTGAATAAATGTGATAGGGTGGAATTTGTTTACAAGGCAAGGTCAGAGACCATGTAAAGTACCTTGTTTCATAATGCCATAATTTTCAAGTACTAGATAAACCATTTTATCAGGTGATTGCCACTCTGGCCCTTTCAGTTTTTGATCCCAGATGGTTCAATAGACAGTGTCTTCGTTCTTCCTCCTCATCCCCTCTTTCCCCCTCACTTGGTTCAACCATAATGTTTGAGATTGTACCTATTATGCACCAAGTCATGCTCATCCATCAGTTCTAATCTAATGCTTCCAATTTCAAATTCCCATCCTTGTGTTTAAATCCCTTCTTGATCCCATCCATCCCTATTTCTGTAATCCCCTGCACAACTTCAGCCCCATCTGAATTCTCTGTTACCTCTGATTCTGACCTTGTGCATCCGCACCATTGGAATCCATGCCTTCCATGAGCCATGCACAGCTCCATCTCTCCCCTCCTCTCTCCTTAAAACCCACTGCTTTATTCTGCTCATCCCATCTGATATATACCCCTTTGGCTTGGTGTACAAGTTTCAGTTGCTCTGAGTCAATATTGCACTATATTTCTGTGTTGAAGGTGGTATGAAAATGCGAGTTATTGTCGGTCTCTTTCTAAAGAAGCAATTGAGATTATTACTGATTGGTTTAAATTTGGAGACTGAATTGCTTCAGAAAGCCTAAGGCCCAGCATTTACTATGGCCCATCTAATCCCCTTCGAGTCCTGAGCCCTATTTTCTATGTTTAGAAAATCAAGGCTTGCATCAGAAAATTCAAAACCTATTACTTGTAAATTCAAGCGGACAAAATGTTCAGGATCACCTCTTCTTTTTATTCAGCTGGGTGCTGACCCAAGCAAGCAAACAGAGACTTGCATGTATAAAGCGACTTTCATGATCTCAGGATGTCTGATAGTGCTTTACAAAATGCTCCGGCCAATTTTGCATGCAGCAAGATCCCAAAAACAGCAATGTGATAAATGAGTATAGATAAAATGGTTTTTTTTTGTGATATTATCTGTTGAGTGGTGGCTAAGACACTGGGGAGAGCACCCCTGTTCCTCTTTGAAAAATGGTATCATGGAATCTTTTAGGTCCGCCTGATGTTTCATTCAAAATGCAGCTTGCCTAACAGTGCAGCACTCTCTCAGTAGTGCAGTGGAACTGTGAGCCTAGATTTTGTGCTTAAGCTGTGGAGTGGGCCTTGAACCTGCAATCTTCTGACTCGCAGGGGAGAGTGCTACTGGTTGAGCTGTGACTGACCATTACCATATTTAACATCCTCCAAGCAAAGCTACTGAGAAATCTATAAATGTCTATTTACCTGCTATGGGCTGCATGCTTTCATCCCTTGAGGATGCATCCAATTGTCAACTCAGAGCTAGCATGTAAGCTAGCAAAGCCATGAATTAATGAGCCCCCTCCACTGTGCACTCACCATCCCACCTCCTCTTGCAACATTTTAGACAGAGACACTGCCTGAATTCAGCCAGCTAAAACCTTGCACCCTACACTGGTATTGGCAAGTTTAGTGTTATTGACCAGCTAGGAGTAATGTAAAGGATAGTCAAAGGCAGATCGGGCCCAATTAGGGATCAAAAAGGGGATCGCCAGCCCTACTTTAAATGCACACAATAGTAGTCTACTTCAAGGGCTCGCTGAAGTGAAGCTGATCAAAAAAGAATGCTCTGGAATCTGGCCAGTCAACAACAATCAGCACAAAGGGCAATGCTGTAGACATGAAAGTCGAATGGAGTGGTTTGAAATGTGCGCGTCATTTGACACTGAGTTAGGGCATGGTCCCAGCATAGTTGGCAGCAGTCTCACCTCGGAATCAGAACGCTGTGGGCTGAAGCCCCACTCCAGAGACTAGATTACCTTGTCCAGACTGACACTCAGTCCAGTACTGAAGAGGTGCTGCGTGTTCGGAGGTGCCGTTTATCAGATGAGGTATTAAACTGAGGCAACCACTCTCAGGTGGATGTGAAAGAATCCGTGGCATTATTTTGAAGAACAGGGGGACTCTCCCTGGTGTCTTGGCCAATATTCTGCCTCTTGAAGTAGACTGTAACTGTGTGTTTGAAGCAGGGCTGTTAAATTTCTGTTGGATTGGTGCCAGCATTGCTGAAGGGTGAATCAAACCAAAAGCAGTTTACAAGCAACATCAGTGGGATTATCTCTGCACTCACTTTCAGCATTTGGAAGCTCAGCACTGTTGAAAGTCAAAAGTACAAAGTTGAGGTGATTTTACTTAATTACAGCACATTTTAATTATAAACCTCTACCTCACTCTGCCTTTCTGTCCTCTTCTGGTTCTTCCCAACTCCATTCACAAGCTTCTTGTTCACTTCAGAATAATTTTCATGCTGCGGCTACTTTTTATGAGTGAATTACCGTTGACTTTATCGTTAAGCTGTAGGATACCTGTTCCGTGTATAATTTATTACTTTTATTTTTACCTCAATCAGCAGCATCCAGTGCACCCAGGTCAATCCCTACTTGTATTTCTTATTTACCTTGTGGGCGGGGCAGTGAAGGCCTTGGAGATGAAGATTTTGAAATAAATTTGTTTCCACTTTGTAGTGGTGCTGCTGGTTCCCATCACACCCGTCCTGTACAGTTCAAGCACTACCCAGTCCGACACATCAGGGCTCAGCTAGAGACTAGAAATGTCTACGTAATCAATCTCTCAATGTGTAAATGTAGTAGTGGTGCAGAAATGCAGGTTAGGTATAGAGAACTCAAGGCCATAGTAACGTTTTCTTAGTGTGATAAGTTCCTAATGGTTGTGTAAGCACAGCAGGAGGGTCGAAAGGGCAACTAGATAGAATAAATAAGACGTAAATATTTCCATTGGCAGGAGGGTCGATTAGCAAAGGATGACACAGATTTAAGAGCTTGGTTGGTTATTACTTTCGGTTGACACATGTTTTTGATTCTAATACAACAGCTGTACAGCTCTGTCTGCTAATTGGAAGCTGTCGCAAATGAAACAGAATTGTGTTATGCTGATTCTTTTATTTCTTGTACGTTTTCACCCAGGCAAATTTTTTTTTAAAAAGTCTTTCTTTCTGCTTTCCCACTCTCCCTCCCAGTTCTCAGTTCCGACAGGGTGGATCAGATGACCAGGACGTATAATGACACCGATATGGTCTCACACCTGCTGGCTGAGGTGAGCTTCGATTAAGCTGCATTTGCTTTACCTTGTGTCTGCCATCAAAACCAGTTTCGTTTGGAAATCAGAAAGGATTAGCAACATCTGGCAGACCAGTAGGTTCTGCAGTTTTGATGTTGCGTTGGTACGCAGCTGTGAAACTGAAATGGGGACTGACGCACATTTAACACTTCACGTTTTCTACAGTCAATAGTTGAAATGTTCACAATAACACTCCAAATCACTCAGCAAAGCAGTGATTCAGCCCATAGTGGCTATGCTGGCTCTTTCAAAGAGCATACCAAATAGTCCCACTCCTCTGCTCTTTCTCCATCACCCTGCAAATTTTTCACCTTCAAGTATTTGTCCAATTCCCTGTTTGACAGTTAGTATTAAATCTGCTTCCACCGCCTTTCAGGCAGCACTTTTCAGGCTATCATAATTTGCTGAGTAAAAAATAATTTTCCTCTTCTCTCCTTTGGCTTTTTTGCCAGTTATGTTAAAACTGTATCCTCTGGTTATTGACCCTCCTGTCAGTAGAAACAGTTCCTCCCTATTTTTTTAAAAAAACTGTTCTTTTTACAGATGCGCTCTTAATTTATTCCCTGAAAGTGGAGTTCTTCCAAGTCGTCAAGGTGCCTGTGCCTCTCAAAACGTTGTGTTCTCAGTTATGGGTAGTTGACCTCTTGGGCTAGTGGTCTCCCTTGGTCTCCTTGGGCTAGTGCATGATAAACTTGAAAATACGTTGTATAAAAAGCCCACAAAGATGAGCAATCCAACTCAATGTTCCCCCTGACTTCCTTTTGCCTTGCTCTGTGTGGTCCCTTTTAGCTTGCTGTACAGTCGTGTATGCGCACATCTTCAAGGGACCATTTCTTATGTGGGGCCTGTTTGTCCCCTGTACTGGACTGCTGTGTAGCTGCACACCAGTGTAGTTTAAGGGGAACATTGCTCTGATTTGCATATTTGCATCCTAGATTGTCGAAACGAATATTACCTGATTTTTTTTTTGTGAATTTCATCAGTTTTGATGCCGCTGTAAACGGCATGGTCAGTTGCTGTTCCTTACCCACAGTGTGGGTTAAGGGAACAAAAATGGTTTGCACAGAATTATCTGACCTGGAACTGATGTATCCGTTTGCGCAGATGGTAGATTTGTGGAGTTGAAGAAATGAATTGCACATGCAACTTTAAGATCACAATGCTTCAAGATATAAACTCATTATACCTAAAAGTGTTGATTACTGTGGCTACAGAACTTGGGTTACTTATGTTTTTTTTTTTACCTGTTTGGCAGAGAGATCATGATTTGGAGTTGGCTGCCCGGATAGGACAGTCGTTATTGCAACGGAACCGGGTACTGACCGAGAGGAATGAGCTCTTAGAAGAACAGCTGGCTCAGGCTTATGATCAAGTGAGCAGTCACTTCCAAAGTAAAAAGATGCTGAACTATCAAATCAAACCGAACCAATTCATCTCTGTTAGGAAGGAAATGTGTTGTCCTTTTCCAGTCTAGCCTTTAAGTGTCTCCAAACGCATGCCAATGTCCTGCGAAGTGGTATAGAAAGTCCCTCAGTCAAAACATGTAATAAATGTCAGTCATCCCAAGAATGAATAGATGAGAATAAAAATCTTCTGTCACAAACCAACCCGAATCAAATGGATGCGTAGAGTTTATAACCTGGTGTTAATCTAAACCTGTACCTTTGAAATCCATGCCCTGTTGGAATGGCAGAAAGTGGTGGTAGCTCCTATATAGGTTGATCTGGATATCTGCTCAAAGGTCTTTGCGATGGGTGCTACATTATTAAATGTACAACCTGTGGGGAATTCGCAACTCCCAGCTGATGGATACTCCAATGCACTGCCCCCTTGCCTAACCATCTTGTTCCGCTACTAACACTGGAAGATTTTGCTGCATGGAGGACATAGTTAAATTCACAGCATGTAGCAGTTCACGGAGCAAAAAATCATTCACATCCACCAATCAGTGGTTTGGTTCATGTAAAGCATAATCTGTTTACATGTGCTGTTTGAATCGTTTTTTTTAAAGCTGTTAAAGCAATCTAGCAGCCAGTTTTTGCTTAGCAAGGTCCCACAATGGCACTGTGATAATGACCGGGTAATCTGTTTGTGATACAGGTTGAGGATAACTATAAATCAGAATAGTGGGAAGGACTCCCTCTGCTCTTTTTGCTTTGCCCCTGCACATTGCTTTTTGGTTCACTTGTATTCTCTTCCAATTGCCCATTATTCAAACCATGTTCTTTCCATTAGGTTAACCAACTACAGCATGAGCTGTCCAAAAAGGATGACCTCCTGCGAGCGGTAGCCAATGCTTCAGAGGAGAGCGAATCTGACTCCAGCTGCTCCACACCACTCCGTCATAATGAGTCCTTTCATCTGTCACACAGCTTGATGCAGTTGGATGCTTTGCAGATTAAATTGCGAGAACTGGAGGATGAAAACCTCTCCCTCCGTTCTGAGGTAGGTCATGGTGGCAGGACCCCACTTAGAATAATGAATATATAGGTGCACCACATACATGAAACAAGTCACTGGCTTAGTTTTACATGTTGATGTCTTGCTTGTGTAGGACTTTTGACATACTATTAATCACATTAGAAGGATTTGCTGGTAGGGTTGGGAGGAAGCTCGTGTGACATAGACCAGTTAGCCTGAATGGCCTCTTCCTATGCTTTACGTTCAATGTAATTCTGTTTTGCAATGGTTGATGTCATTCAGGTGACCTTGGGCAATTTATTCTTCTTAAATCCCAAGCTACCAATTAAGTTCAGATTTTGCTACTGGAGTAGGATCATAGAATGGGTTTAATAATGAGAAGGCCATTTTCTGATGGTTTTAGATGAAGGAGATGGATGGCTTCCTCCTTTCTTTCTTGCAGTTGTTGATGAGTTTAATAACCATTTTCAATCTGATCATCAGAGAAGGGCCATGGGGAAATGCAAGTACTTGTCCACAGCAGTGTTCTCTTGGAAGTGACAGGGATGGACTAGACGCCTTACATTTCTATTGCCACGTTGTAGAGAATCTTAGAAGCTACAGTGGTGTACATGAGGTAGATGCTGCATTCAAATCCCAGCGACGTGGGCAGCTGAGGAGGAATCGGCTGGTGTGAGTGTACTAATGTGAAATTACCAAATGTACCCTGGCTTTGATGGAAGGCTTTCTGTTGACGCACAAGGTTCAGACTTCTACTTTCATGTTGTATTTCACGCCTCTTGTGCAAGATTGTGTTTTGCCACCAAGGTGGAGTTGCAGCATCAGACAAGCCCCACCTTAGCTGCAATGTTTTTTTTCTCCTGGGTAGAGTGATGGAAAACATGAGAATCCAACAATTCCAAGCAAGTGTCACTGGTGATTTGCTTAGAAAATTTTATGGAGAAAGATTTGCATTTCTATAGCACCTTTCATGACCTAAGGAAATTCCAAAGTGCTTCAAAGCCAATGGAGTACTTCTTGAAATATAATCATAGACTAGGCCTATGTTCCCTACAGTTTAGAAGAATGAGAAGTGAACTCAAAATGGTAGATGCTGAGAGGCTGTTTCCCCTGGCTAAGGAGCATAGAACTTGGGGGTCATAGTCTCAGAGTAAGGAGTCGCCTTTTAGGACAAATGGGAGAAATTTCTTCACTCAAAAGGTTGTGAATCTTTGGAATTTCCTGCCCCACAGGGCTGTAGATGCTGAGTTGTTGAGTGTATTCAAGACAGAGGTGGATATTTTTTGGATACAAGGGGAATCGAGGAATGGGGATAATGCAAGGAGGAGGAGCTGAGATAGAAGATAAGTTATAATTGTATTGAACTGTAGAACTGGCTCAAAGGGCTGAATGACCTATTCCTGCTCTAATTTATTCTGACAAGAGGGGCTTGGCTTCCGCTCAGCACCTCTTTGTCATTACAACACAAACTGGGAACTCAAAGCAGATTTTGGGACTTGACCTTGTGTCCTACCTGTTCAGTCCATGCTGCACCATCAGGTAACAGTAACCAGTGTTCACTGTATTTTTTTTCGCACAAGGTACAGTTTTGTTTTTTTTCACAGTGTGAATGGTGCAACCACACCCCATAATGTTTGGATAAATGTACAACATCCCCATTGCAAAAGTTGGAATAGGAAGGTAAGACTGGTTGAATCCCACTAACAATTGGGCGGTGCCTCAGGTTTAGTGCCTCAGTGAAAATACCCATGACTCATTCAATTCTTGGATTCCTGCCTGTGAACTAAATAACATATACTATTAGAGGGTAAACAGTTTTACGGGTCTGTCATAAGGCTATGGTTATGAGGTTTGGAGAGCTTTAACATTAAGTGAACCTGAAGTGGTTGCACAACCAATTGTAAACCAATAAATCTTGGTAGCCTTGAAAATGCAACCACAATTTTACTTGCTAGTGATTTTGGTTTCTCTTTTCCTATTCCACTTCAAGTATTGGAGTTCTGCTGAAGGGCCATTAACCTGCAATGTTGACTCTGCTCCCCTCTCCGCACATGCCTGCTGAGTATTTCCAGTTCCTTCTGTGTTTATTTTCAGATTTCAACATCCGCAGTATTTTATTTCTGTCTTTTATTGAGGTTATGGTTTCATTCAATGTTGTGATGTAATGCTATCTAAATAGTGAAATCAAATTATTGCTTATTCCATGCCACAATGAATTAGTTAGATGAAAAGCCTGGGTGGCAGATAGCGTGACCTTTCATAACAGTGTAGGCACTTGGTAGCGCGGCCTAGGTTAGCAGCCTGGGCGCCAGGTAGTGCGACCTAGGTTAGCAGCCTGGGCGCCAGGTAGCGCGACCTAGGTTAGCAGCCTGGGCGCCAGGTAGCGCGACCTAGGTTAGCAGCCTGGGCGCCAGGTAGCGCGACCTAGGTTAGCAGCCTGGGCGCCAGGTAGCGCGACCTAGGTTAGCAGCCTGGGCGCCAGGTAGCGCGACCTAGGTTAGCAGCCTGGGCGCCAGGTAGCGCGACCTAGGTTAGCAGCCTGGGCGCCAGGTAGCCTGATTTAGATTAGCAGCATGGGTGCTAGGTCATGTGACCTCATGATTCACAAGACTTTATTTGTGAAACTAGGACAAATTTTCCATCTGGTCACGTCAATCCTTTCTCATGACATTCATCTCACTGCTCTTTTTGAGATTTTATTTGGTGCCAGTCTGTGGGACCCTTGATGTAATTCTTAACAGACCTGATAGTGACTAAAGTTCTGGTCAAGGTTAATGACTGTTCCATATTGCATCTATAATTTTTAACCTGTTTTCCTGGAACTAAAATTTAAAGCACATCATAAAACCAATGTTTGATTAGTTATGCTGCTAATAAACATTTAGGCTTATCTCTTTAACTTATTGGATGACTGTACCAAATGCAAAGCTTGTCATTTGTCATTAATAGTACACCTCTTAAATGGTAAGGTTGAGGATCAGGCTGGGATGAAAGGCCACACAGACTAATGTATTGACCTGGGTTTAAATTCCATCTAATTCGATGCAGTAAAAATCCCCTCTTTCTTAATGTATCTGCTGTTAAATGTACATAAAGTCCTGCCTGTTTTTCAAGCAGCTGTGAGTCTAAGGGGAAAAACTGCTACAAATTGGGTGCCCCGATGTCAGCCAATGAAGTACTGGCGCCCAGGCTGCTAATCTAGGCCGCACTACCTGGCGTCCCCGCTGCTAATCTAGGTTGCGCTACCTGGTGCCCAGGCTGCTAATCTAGGTTGCGCTACCTGGCGCCCAGGCTGCTAATCTGGTTAGGGAGGGAAATGGGAAAATCCACACCAGCAGGCTGGGTGGGGATTTGCTTTTGCAAGGTAGACGGTGTAAAGGCACATCATTGGGATAAAGTAGGAGCTTTACCTGCGGCTATGTGCTATATGCCGTATTCATAAATCTTTTGCACAAACGTACAAGTCTATTCTAAATTACAATACAAAATCACTTGGGAGTGCAGAACTTGAATATTGCCGAAAAGAGATACACGCTGCCGAAGCCCTGTTCTCAGTTTCATACAAGTAAATGTAATATTTGCTTACAACGTGACATTTGCATTTGTTTCATTCTGTGGTGATTTTCCAACATCCAGATTGCAAGTTACCCGTCACTGAATTGTAGTCCTGCATGTGCCACCTCTCACTTAAATGCAGTGTGGTGATGTGTAGAAAGAATCTGTAAATGTCCTTACTTAGTCTCATTGCCTCTCTATGTTCCTTCATTGCAAAGGCTTGTCACCTGAAGACAGAAACTATCAACTATGAAGAGAAGGAACAGCAGTTGGTCAATGACTGTGTGAAGGAGTTAAGTAAGTATACATAAAAGAAACGAAATACTTGCATTTCTATAATGTCTTTCACAACCTCAATACACCCAATGTCAGTCAATGAAGTGCTTTAGCAGTAAGATAAAAGCAAAAAACTGCGGATGCTGGAAATCCAAAACAAAAATAAAAATACCTGGAAAAACTCAGAAGGTCTGGCAGCATCTGCGGAGAGGAACACAGTTAACATTTCGAGTCCATATGACTCTTCAACAGAACTAAGTAAAAATAGAAGAGAGGTGAAATATAAGCTGGTTTAAAGGGTGGGAGGGGTGGGACTGGCCCTCTATCCAGCTCTACCTGTCCCACCCCCCCTTAAACCAGCTTATATTTCACCTCTTCTATTTTTACTTAGTTCTGTTGAAGAGCCATATGGACTCGAAACGTTAACTGTGTTCCCCTCCGCAGATGCTGCCAGACCTGCTGAGTTTTTCCAGGTATTTTTAATTTTATTTTTGTTAAGTACTTTAGCAGGGTAGTCACTGTTATACTCCCTGCTCTTCTTTGAAATAATACTATGAGATCTTTTGCACCCACCTGAGGAAGCAGATGAGGCTTTGGTTTAACATCTCATTTGACAGTACCTCTAACAGGGCAGCGCACACTCAGTACTGCACTGGAGTGCCAGCCAGGATTTTGTGCTCACGTCCTCCCAAACCCACTAACACTTCCACCTAGAAGAACAAGGCCAGCCGGCGCATGGGAATACCATCACATCCAAGTTCACTTTCAAGTCAAACGTATCTCAACTTGGACATGTATCACCTGTCCCTTCATCACTGGTTGAAAATCGAGGAGCTCCCCTACCTAGCATTGAAGGAGCACCTTTACCACATGGACTAGAGCTCAAGAAGAAAGCCCATCACCTTCTTGATGGGAACCTGGGATGGTCAATGAGTGCTGGCCTTGCTAGTGACACCCCTATCCCAAGGATGAACAGTAAAATAAAAAGCTTGCCAATATTTATCAAACGGCTGAAGTTTTAGGGGACTGTTGCTCTTGAACCATGTTTCAGCAAGAGTCTTCAAAAGTGGAGGTCGCAAGAAAATACAAACACAAGTCCCACAAAAGGCAGATTTCATTTGTGTCAAAGTGAGAGATTTGATTTTGCACTTGCGCTAAGTTTGAAAATAGGAGCCATTTGTGCCAAACGACTTTTTGGAGCAAGCATTTCAAGCCTGTTTCTGCTAAGCCCCAGTGCTGCAGTCCAGTGCAATGCAAAGGAGCTTTTCCAATTACTTGTGCTGTGCATTCCCTGCTATTTTATGCACTGAGAATATGGTAATTCACGAAGGCAAGATGGCAAGTTCAGTTGTGAATCCTGTGTACCCAAAGTGAAATATATTCCAAATTCAGAACATAGTACTAGTGGGGCATGTGTGACCACAGTGTGGCATTATAAATAAGGTTTTGTTCTGAGCTGCATTGGCTCTATGTTGGAGATGATATCAATTAACACTGATCCACTTGGACCATAGCGCCAGAGGTGCGAAGGTTGTGCCATTCGTTATCCATGTCATGAAAACTTGAAATTGTATGATATTAATTTTTCTTATTCATTTTTTTGATGTGGCGTTGCTAACAAGGCCATCATTTATTGCTCATCCCTAATTGCCCCTTGAAGGTGGTGATGGGCTGCCTTGAACTACAGCTGTCTGCATGGTGAAGGCACTCTGACATCGCTGTTAGGTTGCGAGCTTCAGTAATTTGACCCAACAACAGTGATATATGTCCAAGTCAGGATTATGTGAGATTTGGAGGAGGCGGTGTTCCTATGCACCTGCTACACTTGTTCTTCTAGGTGGTAGGAGTCACAGATTTGGGCGGTGCTGTCGGAAGAAGCCACTATGATAATATGTGCTGTATCCCCGCAGAATTCCTGTTGATTAAGATGACCTACCATGTCCATGCATTCACTATTTCTTTCTCCTCTTAACTCACCTGACCCTCCCATTTCTCTCTTCTTTGAAGAAGAAACAAATATTCAGATTTCCAACCTGGCAGATGAACTCTCCAGAAAGAACGAAGACATTGTACGTCACCAGGAGGAGATTACTAACTTGCTCAGTCAAATTGTGGAGCTTCAGCTTAAAGTCAAAGAGGTAAGTGTGAAAAGGGGGTGATCTGTGGCACAGAATTCCTGTCAAAATATATAACCAAGGCTGACATGGAAGCCTTACCTGTCAGCTCCTTAGGTTTCGCTTTTCTTCCAAACCTGTCATGGGCCTTGGTATTTCTTTTCCTAGTGTGCTATTGAAAAAGAAGAACTTAAACAACATCTGCAAGCCTCCAAAGATGCCCAAAGACAGCTTACAGCAGAGGTGAGTATTTTACTTTTTAACCCTATGCTAGCTTTCATTCTTATGATAGTGTGTTTCTTGTGATGGTTAAGGTCTGCGCATACTGTCAGCTCTAACCTCATGAGCAATTCCTGTGTGGCAGTGGGACCTTTCCATTTCCCATGTCTATCTTAGTGGCAGGGTCCATTTGGTGCACCATTATGGGCAGATTTTGCTTACGCTCTTGTGTACACTAGGATTTGGTTACGGTAGGAAAAAAACTATTGCTATCTAATCAAGCCAACTAATCCTCTATCAGGCATTTAATGGGTATAATTAATGATATCTCCAGTTCTATCCAGGTAAAGATAAATTTTATAACTTCATATTACTGAATGGATATACAAGCAGTGCCAGAGGTGTGAAAATGATTCACATGGATGAGACCAGAACTAAGAAGGTGCATCAGGAAAGACTGAAGAGGCTGAGGCTCTTTTCTAAAGAGAAGGTTGAGGAGTATTAGAAGTCCTTAAAACTATGAAAGTGTTGATAGGATAGATGTAGAAAAGATGTTACAATTTGTTGGGGAGTCCAGAACTATGGGGCATAAATATAAGATGGTCACCAATAAATCCAACAAAGAATTCAGGAGCAAGTTCTCAGTGGTTAGAATATGGAACTTTCTACCTTAGGGAGTAGTTGAAGTAAATAGCATAGATGCATTTAAGGGGAGGCTAGATAAACACGAGGGCAAAGGAATGGAAGGAAATGCTGATTGGTTGGGTTAGGTGAAGTAGGATGGCCAGAGGTTTGAGTGGAGCACAAACATCAGGATAGACTTGTTGGGCCAAATGACCTGTTTTTGTGTAATAACTAAAAGGGTTGTCTCTTGATCTTGTAGCTCATCAGCTAGTTAGTTATATGTCTACAAATGATTACCTCTCGAAGTGTAACAGCCTCAGCTTGTGTAGAGTGGTGGGACGCAGGTTTCCTTTGCTGTCTGTTGCTCATGGAAGAGAGCACAGTGGATACGTGTTTCTCCAAAGGGAAGGAATGCCATTTCCAGCTAGCTGTTGTCCATCACTGAGCTGCCAATTCAAAGCAGCATTGGCATAGGGCTCAGCAACTAACCTCAAGTGCAGCATGAAATTGGGTTTAAAATAGAGGGACATAACCATCAAATAGAAAACACATATCTCACTGCAATAGCCTAAGTACTGTGGCTCTTTCAGTGTATATTATTCTATTTTTAATCAATAATATAAACCACATACACACTCCTGTATCATGTCTCATTAAATTAATGTAGTGCCAACTTTGATTGCACTGCCTTAATTGAGAACCTTCCAGTGTAGTACATAAAGGAGACCTCTGGAGCTCATTGCAAGAAAAAATTGCATTCCTGTAACAGCTTTCATAACCTCAGGGCTTCCCAAAGCTCTTTGCAGCCAATTAAACACTTTTGGGCCAATTTGCACGCAGCAAGCTCCCACAAACAACAATGCAATAATGACCAGTTAATTTGTTTTTTTTATGATAATTGAGATAAATATTGGCCCATACTCCTGTGTTTTTCTTCAAAATAGTGCCATGGGATCTTTACCATCCATCTGAGAGGACATCCTGGGCCTTCTGTATAATAGCTGACTCGAAAGATGGCAGCTCCCAACAGTGCAGCACTCCCTCAGCACTGCGCTCGAGCTTCAGCCTCGATTTTTGTGTTCCAGTCTCTGGAGTGGGCTTTAGCCACACAAGCTTCCGACTCAGTGGCAAGAGTGCTGTCCACTCAGTCACAGCTAACACTATAGCTGGCAAGATACAGGTCCCTGATCAATAAATTCTTCAGGATTTTACCTAAATGTGGGCTGTGGATGGCACTCCCCATCTATAATGTCATAAAACAAGTTTTGTACCCTATCAGTCGCAACTGTACATGCATGCATGTGCTGGGAAAGGAAGGTGGGTGGTGTTGATTGATGTGGCAGAATATGTTGATTCCCCAGTTTGATGGGAGGTCTGTGCGTTTCTGACCATTTTTAATCTTTTTCCTCTTCACTGCAGCTGCTAGAAGTACAAGATCGGAATGCTGAGTGTTTGGGAATGTTGCATGAATCCCAGGAGGAAGTAAAAGAATTACGGAACAAATCAACAACATCCTCACTTCAGCGGCCCCAGTCCTACAGCATGTTCCCAATGGTACGAAGAAGTGATATCCAATCCAATTTTTTTTACTGTCCCATATTAAAATTCCACTGTTCAGCAGAGCAAGAGGGTTGGGCAAGCTTTCCAGCTTGCCACTAATGGCTTACGCACCAGCCCTAGGTGTATAGCAGTTATCTCAGATTGATTCTCCATTTGTGTTTTCTCTCCTCTTCCCCTTTTACTCCATCTCCATTCTCTTTCATCCTTCCCATCAGAAAAAATGAAGCATCTGCCTTGTAGTGGATGCAAAGGAGATTTGATAAAATGGTATCTAAGATGAGGGACTTCAGTTTTGGAGAGACTGGAGAAGCTGGAATTGTTCTCCTTAGAACAGAGAGGGTAAAGAGGAAATTTAATAAGAGGCGTTCAAATCCATGACTGGTTTTGATAGAGTAGGTAGGAGGTCACTGCTTCCACAGGCAGGAGGTTTAATAACCGGAGGACATGGATAACAACAACAACTTGCCCTATGTTACCTTCATCACAGTGAAACATTCCAAGGCACTTCACAAGAGCATTATCAAACAGAAATTGACGCACAACTCACGTGAACTAGTAAGACAACAGGCCAATAGCTTAGACAAAGAGGAGCATCTTGAAGGAGAATAGAAAGTTAGAGATATGGCGTTTCAGGAAGGAAATTGCGGAGCTTGAGACTCTAGACATATGAAGGAACTGCTGCCAAGAGCAGAGTGATTAAAATCAGGAATGCGAAAGAGCTCAGAATTGAAGGAGTGCAGAGAATTCAGAGACCTCTGCACCTAGAGTCAGATCTGCATCTGAGGGTGGGACTAGGCCGTGGAGGATTTGAAAAGAAGGCTGTGAATTTTAAAATGGAAGCATTGCTGGACCTGGAGCCAATACAGGTTAGCGAGCACAGAGATTTAAGATAATTAGCAACAAAAAAAAAATCCTGGGGTAAAACAAGAAGCAATATTTTTATGCAGTGAGTTGTTATATGGATTGCAGTGCCTGAATGGGTTGTGGAAGTAAGTTTAATAGCAACTTTCAAAAGAGAATTGGAAATGTACTTGTAAAGGAAAGATTTGCCTGGTTATGGGTAAAGGATGAGGCACATGGATAACTGAGAGCCAGCATAGGCACTATAAGCCAATTGATGACCTCCTATGCTGTATGATTCCCCTCTTGCCATATTTCCAAAGCAAAGTGGCTACAGTCAGGAATTCAAGGATTGATTGAACTTGTGCCCTTGTAACTTGGTGCTGACTGTTATTGCTCCAACACAGCCATATTAAACCTCTACCTTAATGTGTGGTACCTCAACTTTCAACACCTTTTTGTTCCTAATTATTTTTGAACCTCTGTTTTGCATGCACTATTGTAAAAAAATATTTGGATTCTTCTGCCAGCTCTACATTTACTCAGAAGAATTAATGGCATTGTTGGGAGTATATTCCTGTTTAGGTTACTTCAATTCATTGGAATTTTAAATTGGTGGGAATTGGATTGAGACTCTCCCAAACTAATTTCATCCAGGTACCTTACAACCGGCACATAGTGGAGGCTGTCATCTAATCAATCCAAGCTAGATTCAGATTCACTGGAGCATAAGAAATAGGAATATGAGTAAGTCATCTATCCCATTGAGCCTGCTCTACCGTTCAGTAAGATCGTGGCTGATCTTCTAAATCAGCTCCATTTTCCAGCCGTTTCCCTTCATCCCTCGATTCCTATATATCCAAGAATCTCTCAATTTCAGTTTTGAATATACATCAACAGTCCTCTGGGGAGACAAATTCCAAAAATTCACAACCTGCTGAGTGAAGACATTTTCCCTCATCTCAATGCTAAATGGCAGACCCCTTCTAAGAATAAGACCTCTAGTTTTAAACTCTCCAGCCAAGGGAAACATCCTCTCAGCATCTGGGTGAAGTGTGCTAACTGCAATACTACGTTGTTCCCCAGTAATGTTAATACATTATTAGGTGAACTTGGATCCAGGTGTACTCAAGAGCTTGGTACGGCAATAACTTTTGTGATTCACCAATATGGTAAGTTCAGTGAGCTAAGCAGACAGAATAAAACATCAAGCAGACAAAAAAAGTGTGTGTCAATTGGCACCATTCGTATAACACTGGCATTGTGTACAGCCTGGGAGAGGCTACCGGCTCTGCTCAGTTAATTGGAAGAAGAAACAGCAACAACCTGCATATTTTTTAGCATGTTGTGTTAATTGTATGTCAATTGGGTGTTTACTTGTATTCCGGTGATCAGCCTTACCTCGGGTTGACCTGTTCTCAGAAACATAGGAAGAGGCTGAAACTGTGATTGATAGATTGGAGGTACATACTGTGTAATGTGTGTCTCTGAATAAAAGCTTATGAGTGTATGAAGACAAGGTTCCAGTCCTATCCTTCACTGCCTGGCTACCTGAGTTGTAAAATTTTTAACAAAATAAAACCATATTAGCGTAAAATTTGATGAGCAGTTAGGACAAGAACCTGGTCAGAGAGTTCGGTTTTAAGAAGTCTCTTACAGCAGGAGAGAGAGAGGAATTGGGAGGAAATTCCAGAGTTTGGGATCTAAACAGCTGAAGACATGGCTGCCAAAGGTGGAGCAAAGAAAATTGGGAATGTTTAGCAGTGCAAAGATCTGAGACTTGCAGGGTTGGAAAAGGTTAGAGATAGAAAGGGGGCAGGCCATAGAGGGATTTTAAAATGAGGGTGAGAATTTTAAAATTCTTTTTATTTTTTAAATTTAAATTTTAAATTTTAAAATTAAAATTAAATTTAAAATAAAGCATTGTGGGATTGAGTACAGTGATGCATGGAAGAGGATAATTTAACAAATGTGGCACAGGGGATTGAAATAGAGTATTGGCAAAGGGTCTTGCTGTGATGGTAGAACGGTTCTCAGTTCCTTCACTCTAAAGGGAAAATGCAAACCCAATTACTTTGGTTGAAGTTGTTCTATTATACTTTTGTCAATGAATTATCAGGTCATCAACTTTGTAGCAAGTTGACCACAATCCCCTATCATTGTGATGACTTGGTAACTTGTCTAAAGTCAGACCATACATTATTATAAGATTTTGATATTAGTGATGGATCTACTTACATATTTACTGTTCCTGCAGCTAATATAGCTTTTTAAATTTTATAATAGTTTTGGAAACTGACAATAAAATCTGATATCTTTGCAGGATTCCTTGGCAGCTGAGATTGAGGGAAGCATGCGCAGGGAACTAAATCTGGAAGAATCTACCATTCAAGACCAAAGGTAAACAGAAATGGCTCATCTCCTCTCGACACTTTCATTTTTGTTCCTGCTGTGTTTTGAAAAGCAAAAGTTCTGTCTGACTGGAACATGTCAGCTTCAGAAATCAAAGAGAATGATTCTTCTTCCCCACCACTCCTTGTCCCCGAAACATAGGAACAAGAGTAGGTCATTCAGCCCCTCAAATCTGTTCCACCATTCAGTTAGATAATACTGATCTGTATCTTAACTCCATCCTTGTTTCCATATTTTTTTAATGTCCTCACATAACAAAAGTATACCAATATCAGTTTTTAAATATTCAGTTGACTTCCTCAATAACTTTTGGGGGAAAGAGTTCCAAATTTTCACTTCCTTTTGTCAGAAGAAGTGCTTCCTGGCATCACCCCTGTTGTCAGAAGAAGTGCTTCCTGGCATCACCCCTGTTGTCAGAAGAAGTGCTTCCTGGCATCACCCCTGTTGTCAGAAGAAGTGCTTCCTGGCATCACCCCTGTATGTCAAGCTCTAATTTTAACATTAAGTAAAGTTAACTAATTAACTTTCCTTCTCTTCTCTCCCTCCTACACCCACTTCCCCCTTGCCATGCACCAAGCAAGGGCAAGTGTCCCAATGCACTAATACGTTCCCTTTTATTATGTTTTTACCTCAGGAATCAACACAAACGGGTTTTCCATACCGTCAGAAGCATCAATGAAACCATACAATCCCACAAGCTGGCATCCCCCCCAGGATCTATCCCGGGATCTGGTTACTCATCGGTTGTCATGACAGTGAAACCCCACCAATCTGTTATGGGACCAACTGATACGAAAGTGTCGAATATTTCTGCAAGTGAACGTGTTGCCCACTGGTAAGTAGCCGATAACACTTTTGGCTGATGGCCAAAATTAAGGGGCAGGATGGAAAAAGGGGAAACATACATGGATGGCTTTTTTATGTTTTTGTGTTTCAGCATTTTCCTATCTGCTCCCACCTCCCCCCCACCACCCCCAACCCTTGAATCCCATGTCTATCTAGTCTCCCCAACAAAGGGAAACATCCTCCTGGTATCTACTTTATCAAGTCCCCTCAGAAACTTGTATGTTTCAATAATATCACCCCTCGTTCTTCTAAACTCCAAAGGGAATGGGCCCAACCTATTCTTCCTTTCTTCATAAGATAAGCCCCTCATCCCAGGAGTGAGTCGAGTGAACCTCCCCTGAACTGCTAACACAATTATCTTTTTTTCAAATAAGGAGACAAAAGCTGTACACAGTATTCCAGATGTGGTCTCACCAAGGCCCTGTACAGTTGCAGTAAAACTTCCCTACTTTTATATTCCATTCCCCTTGCCATAAACCCCAACATTCCATTTCCAAAGATAATGTAAGCAGACTCTTTTTTCCTTCTTCAGTTCCCTGCCTGAAGGCAGGTCCAACCCACAACGCCACAATCTCCACCATGGGTACGGCAAGGAGGCAGATCCCGAATCTACCCCAGCCGGAACAGAATACTGCTGGCACCAATCTGACCCAATTGGCTCAGTGTGGCAGATAGAAATGAATCCACATTAATAAAGTAATGGCATCTACATGACAGATGTAATCAACAGGGAAGGGTGAACTCCTGTACAGGATGCATTAAAAATAATCACTCGCTCACTTAAACAAAAAACAATATACACATACACCGCCTGAGGTCTGTCAGTGGATTAATATGCAAAATGGCTTCTGGCTTGAAATGTGTCATTGGAATGTACAGCACAGAAACAGGCCATTTGGCCCAATTGGTCTAGCCAGTGTTTATTCTCTACACAAGCCTCCATCCATCCTACTTCATCTCGCCCTATCAGCACATCCTTCTGTTATGAACCCCAGCTGAGCTTATCCCTAGACAAGCCTGATCCCAGGGTGGAACCCAGCTTGATAGATCCTAACTTTTATTTGTTTATCTAGATACATGGAAAGGGGCTATTGAACAGAGTCACCAGAGTCAGCTAATGAACTTTTAACAAAAGCATAAAACATTTGTTAAACAAGAAAAGATGAACTATATTACAATACTCCTTCACCCACAACTATACATTTACAGATATGTACAGATTTGTAAGGATAACACATGTTACAAAAGCTGTTTTATACTTTAACGTTCACAGTAAGTACAAAGTTCATGTAAACCAATTGGCGACCTGTAGTCAGGCACACCACACTCTGAAACCAAGTGACAGATGCCACCTCAACCAGATGCTATGGATCTCTCCTCAACTCTCTCCCCCCACCGCCCCCAAGACGCTTGTCACACCGTGAGCCAACCAGTCACACTGAATTCCGTCTTTCACATGAAGGTTTCCAATCTCCACTCTCAAAGGACTTGCCTTTGAACCTTCTCCCAAGCTGAAGCTTTGTCTCAGGCGCCTTCTGCAAGGGTTCACTTCCAGGGTTACGAACTCTCCTTGCGATGTTCCCCTCCACAGGTCACCACATGCATTCAAGCTTTCTTCCACGCACTGTCTCTCACCAACTCAGCTGTCAACAGTACACTACTACTTTACATGCCCATAGCAAAGAGTTACAGACCTTTAGTTGTCTCTTTGGACCTTCTGGCCTCTTGCAAGCTTTCTGCAGCTTTTGTCCCTTTAAATCTGGAACTTGGAGCCTTTCCCTCTGCCCCTCACTCATAACATTACTTAACAGGACCTATACCAGGCTCCTGTCCTTCCCTTTGACTAGAAGATCAACTTGGGACTTTCTCCTGTTCCACTCCCCTGGATTCTGGGGTCTTTTCTTTAGCTTGGGACTAGCTATCTGTCCCCTTTGCTCCAGTCTCTCCTGGCAGCTGTTAGAGAAGGAAATAGTTAAAGAAGTTCAATTGCTAATTATTAGGTTGTTTAACTAAGTACCCATTTGGTTGTGTAAAATGGATAGCAGCTGAGACTAGTTCTGTCTGTGGAGAGTTTTATGACGAGCAGTTGAACTCTGCTGAAGGAGTCTGCCTTGGTTTCGGTTTTCATTTCTAAACAACTATTGGAACTTAGCTGTTTTCAAAACCAACTGAACTGAAACAACTTCCAAATCAAACTGCTATTTCTAGTTTCTCGTGTGTGTGTCTGTGGGAGGGACCTGCCTCTCTCGACCCCTGTTGCTGGGCAAAAGCCCAGTTTCTCTACCCTTGTTTGTTTAATTTGGCTGCAACAGTCATAAAACTCGCTAGAAATTTAGGCACCTTTTCAAGTGTAACTAAAACTCAATTTGACCTTTCTTAACACACAGATACAGAAATATAAATCAAACTTAAATATTAAAGCTAAAACTCATTCTTAACACCCACAGATACAAATATAACTTAAACTATCTCTATTTCCTACACTTCTACTCCTTTCTTCCTCTAAAGTACATCTATGGTCTTCACTGAACTGCTCCATGTGGTAGGGAGTTCTACATTCTAACCTGTCTCTAGGAAACAGAGTTTCTCCCAAGTTCTCTTTGATATGAGTAACTATCTTATATTTAAGGCCTTTAGTCTTGGCCTTCTCCACAAGTGGTAATATTTTCTCTATGCCTACCCTATCCAACCTTTCCATAATCTTTTGAGATCACAAAGATGAATAATAATTGGCAGTGAGTTGAGAAGACCATAATTCTGACATTGTAGCTAAGTAACCGACAGTGGCACAAAGCCCAGTATTAATTTGTCAGTGGGAATAGAGAACCCCACAGTGGGTAGAATGACATGTTTGCTCTGTACATATCAACTTTCAGGATGAAATAGAGCCTTTCAGATGGTTAGTAACTTTATTTCTTCTAAGGCTTTTCCTTTTTTATTGTAGGTAAGTTTTTTTTGGATAGAATTTCAAAACAGAATCAGTCTATTAACAAGACTTCTAATTCTTAACTGACAGTCCATTTCTATATCCATAGGCCATCACAGTGGGTTTATTTAACCAAGATGCAGTTTCTCATCTGCTGATAGCCTGTGTAATATGTTTCAGTTGAATAAAAGTTGTGCATTCACTGTAACCTAGCTTCCATATACTTAGAATTGAGTTGGAACTACTGGTTTATGATTGCACATTAACCTGGTCGCTAGCTGCTCATTGCTGGTTAATTCAGTCTGGGCTACCTTAACTTGGAAAATCTTTCAGATGTTGCTCACTCTCTTGTTTTCACTCTCAGCAACCTCTCTAGGATTGGGAAACCTGGTACTCCTGGGGGAAAAGACCTGGCCGCTGCCCTACGCCGGCTCTCCCTGCGGCAGGAGAACTACCTGAGTGAGAAAATGTTCTTCGAAGATGAGCGAGACCGGAAGCTGTTGGCCCTGGCAACAGAGGAGGAGAGCAGCTGCGATACACCGACAGAGAGTGTCCTGTCCACGGGGACCAACCTCACAGATCTAACAGAGATGTCCTGCTTGTCTGGGGTATCCAGCTATTTCCGCATGTTCTTGCCTGAGAAGCTACAGATAGTTAAGCCACTAGAAGGTAAGCAGGGGGCCTTGAGGGCAGTCTGTCCCTAATGATTGTAATTAGCTTAAAGAATAAACACAGAGTCCAACACCTCGTACCTTTTAGCATATTAGCAGTCACTAGGTGCACAGGAGGTGGAGGGGGATCTGGTGAAAGTTGGTCCTTGGCCAACCCTTTACAGAAACACTATTTCATTATTATCTGTGGTATTAATGGCCCAATCACGCCATAATCAAACCTTCACTGTAAAAATAAATAAGATTTATTGTATTGGCTGTACAGCTTTGATCAAGAAATCTGCCAAATGGAAAATGACATGAGTTGGGGTAGTCCTTATCCTTTTAATAACTGAGTCTTAAAGTTAGAGACATTAAAAGGTCTGATAATCAACTCATTGTTTCAAAACATTCATCTTAAAACTGCACACAGCAGTTTGCATGGTCCTACACCTAGAAATTCCCATATAAAGAACTCCTTTGGAATCAGCCGTGATGCCTTTCATGCAGTTCATGGTACTTCTCCTTGAAGGTAACCAGAGGTTCTAACTAAAATTTGCTTTGTACCTCCCTTTTGTACTTTTCTGTAAAAAGCACCCTTTGTCTAATTATTGCTGAGTTTAACTTTGAATGTTTTATGACTTGATGCATATCCTGGTCAATATCCTTTTCTATTGTCTAAAGATTTTTTTCTGCTCTAATGTTATCAATGATGTTAGTGTTATTGCGATCAAAACACAGGATTTGTCAGCATACCCTCTAAACCAATTCTGCCTACACACGTGGCTTCAACTTAATCGCTACGTTAACTGTTCAATCTTTATATAAAAAGATATAAAAACATGTCTGTATTCTCTCCACCTGAGACTTGATGTTTGTGTTGATGATGTATTTATCTAGTCAATCCTGTAGATTCCTGAATAGTTTTTCTGTTTGTGTCTTTTGCTGCCACTTGGTAGGTTCCATGACTTTGCATCAGTGGCAACAATTAGCACAGCCCAACCTGGGCACGATTTTAGACCCACGACCCGGGGTCCTTACTAAAGGCTTTGAATTGCTGCCAGAAGATGGCACCTATCACTTGTCTGATCTAGAGGAGGACATCGAGGAGGGCATCACCTTCAAAGCCCAGTGCACCTCGACTCCTGAGGGTAAGGAGAAAGAGGAGAACCAGAAGCAGCCACCAAAGGGGCAGGAGCCACCGCCAGATATTTTTCTGCCAATGACGAGCTTCTCCACTCATGACATGACAGCTGGTGAGTTACGCTGCAGAACAGTGGGCTAATAAACTGGAACCTTGTACAATAAGAGCCAGTGAGCAAATTATCTTTAGAGTTGTATTGGACAGTAATGGACGTGACCATTTCAAGGAGGTTATACATCATGTTACTTCTCTTTTCTCTGGCCCTCCCAACTTCCCTTGGAAGAATGCCACAGAATTTTCCTTATTTTTGAAAATGAGGGATTTATACAAATCATTTCTACGGCCTCCGGACCTCACTCCAGTACTTTGCAAAATTGAACTAGTACTAAAGCTATTAATTCATGTTGTAAGTGTGTACTCTGCCATTTAGCATGCATGTTCAGCCATCCTTGCATATTTATGTCAGAGTCAACAATTTATTAAGCATTCAATACATAAATGTGCACTTAGCAGCAACTACCTTTACAAATAATTCAAATGCATTACAGTTCCAAGCTTAGTATGCAGGCAGATCAGACCTTAATTGAATTCTAAATTTTGTTTCTACTTTTATGGTTTATTTTAACCCTTCAATGTGATAAATGACATGCATCATATTATGTATCATTCAACACTGATTTAATTATGTTCTGTCCTTGCAGCATGTTCTCTTAACTTGAGCACAGCCCCTAACTTTCCAGATCTAGACTATGATCTTCCTAGTGCAGGTGCTTAGCTTCAAATCCTCCCTTCTAATGGAGGAACAAAGGGAGCTTTTCTGCCTTAAGAATCACACTTCCCTATTTAACAAACAAAGGCAAAAAAACTGCCATTATTACAATATGAAGAGTAACCCTTTCCTTACAAGAGGATGAGGTGGCTCTTGGGATCCAGCTCTGGATATAAGCTATGTATTAGGACCATAGCTCGAGGCTCAGATGTGCTCGTGTCCCATCCAGCATTCCAACAATATAATACCCTGTTTTAATAGGAGAGATGAAATGCAGGATTGAACCAACGATTCTGCTGTCTATGTTCTTGATTGCACTCTGGGATTGCAGAAGGATTTATTAAACATGGTGAGATGACTCTGGCAAAAAGACAAATCTGCGGTCGTTTGGCCTGGGCCATTTTAGTCCCTCCTCATGTCTGATTCTGCGTTACAAGTGGGACATTGCACATATGGGAGGTCAAGAAAGAATGTATTTTGAAAATGGGGCCCTTGAAATGTTCAGACTGGGTTATTTGTGTTTGAAATCAGCACCATTGCGCATGCAAATTTTCTCTCTCTGTTCTTAGTGCGGAATCCAGGGAAATGTCTGTCGCAGACTAATTCTACTTTCACCTTCACCACCTGCCGGATCCTCCATCCCACAGATGTTGCTCAAGTTACAACGAGGTGAGATGTTAGCCCGCACTGTTTTGTTTTCCTATGGAACTGTCACCTACATTAATCAACTGTCCTGTTTCATACGTTGTATTTCTGACACTTGGTGAACATGAAAGGAGAAAATTTGCCGGCATTGCTAAAATAGGATCATAGAATCATTTGTCAGCAAAAGAGACCATTCAGCCCATTATGCCCATGCCAGCCCTTTGAAAGAGCTATCCAATTAGCACCACTTCCCTGCTCTTTTTCCCCCATACCCCTTTAAATGTTTGCTTCATATGTATATATTCAATTCCTTTTTGAAAGTTACTATTGAATCTTGCATTCCAGATCATCATAACTCTCTACATTTTAAAAAAGACTCACCTTCTTGCTGCTTCTTTGCCAGTTACTTTCAATCTGGTCACCAACCCTCCTGCCATTGAAAGCATTTCCTCCTCATTTACTCTATCAAATCTCTCCATAACTTTGAATGCTTATCCTTAATCTTCTCCGCTCTAAGGAGAACAATCACAACTTCCCTTGCCAAATGATTTTGTTTTTAAATTCTTTTCTGAGGTATCCTAATGCAATGTGACAAGCCAATATGTTTTGAAGCTTAAGTATGGCGTGGCCTACATTTTTAAAGGAAGGTAGAAGGAAATTATACAAAAGCAAAATACCACTGATTTTAGAAACCTGAAATAAAACTGGGAAATGCTGGAAATACTCAGCAGACCTGGCAGCGTCTGTGGAGAGAGAAACAGTTAATTTTTCAGGTCAGTGACCTATAGGAAAGATGTGATTGCACCAGATAGGATACAGAACAAGGATTATTACTTGGAATGGAGAATCCTTGTTACAAGGAAAGGTTGGATAGGCTAGGGATGTTTTCTATGGAACAGAGGAGGCTGAGGGGAGACTTGATTGAAGTGTATAAAATTATGAAAGGTCTACATAAGAGTGGATACAAAGGACCTATTCCCATGGTTGAAAGGTCCATAACCAGGAGCATAGATTTTAAGGTAAGAGGTGGGAGGCTTAGAGGGGATTCAAAGGGAAATCTTTTCACCCAGAGGGTAGTGAGGATCTGGAACTCACTGGCTGAAATGGTGGTAGAGGTAGAAACTCTCATCACAATTAAAAAGTACTTGGATATACACTTGAAGTACTGTAGCCTACAAGACTACTGACAATGAGCTGGTTGGTGGGGTAAGGCTAAATGACTACTTGTTGGCCAGTACTGACACGATGGACCAAATGGCATCCTTCCATGCTGTACATTTCTAAGGTTTTCTAAAATCGAGGGATTAGAGTCTATGAACGTCCATGTGTAATCTGATTAAACCTTTTTAACTCCAGTATCTGACAGCTTTGAAAATAGAAATGGAAATAGTCCATTTAGCCTCTTGAGCCTGTTCTGCCATCCATTAAGATCATGGTTGACCTATGGCCTAACTCCATATACCTATATTTTCCCCAAATCCCTTAATACCTTTACAAGCATCTCTATTAATCTTGGATGTAAAATTAACAATTGATCTAGTATCAATTGCTGTCAGTGGAAAGAGTTCCAAGCTTCTACCACCCTTTGTGTGAAGAAGTGCTTCCTAAGTTCACTCCTGACAAGTCTGTCACTAATCTTTAGACATCGCCCTAGTCTTAAACACCTCAGTGGAAATAGTTTCTCTCTCTCTACTCTGTCTTCCTCCCTTATCATAAACTTAGATCAAATCACCCCTTAACCTGTTTAATTCCAGGGAATACAGCCCTAGCCTGTGTACTCTCTCTTTGTAATTTAACCTTTAGAGTCCTGGTTTTGTTCTAGTATATATATGCTGCACTCTCAGGTTATCGGGTTTTGCCGTGATTGCATGAACTCTTCACCTTGTAGACTTGCATTCCATCAGCCATGCTGAATTTAACCCACCCTTCATGTGTGAACAGGGCAGTAGACTAACTCACTGCCAGCCCGCCCCCTAAAAATGTTTTATCTGTATTCTTTTGTATCCTTAATAACCATCTTTACTCAGAGCATGGCGACGATACAGAACTCCTCCAAGAGGAGAAGTTGAGGTGAATAGCGTAGATGAATTTGATCAGCGGCAGCTGTCCCTCGCTTCGAGGGTGATGTCTACTCGCGAGTTTCTGTCATAGGTCTTCAGGCAACTGAACAGGCCAATTCTCCACCCACCGATCTTGGGGCATATCACACAAGGTAGTGGGATCCAGAGTGCAGGATTTGCTTTCCCTTCCTTCTCTGCTACCACTCTGCCCCATCATTAAGACGTTGTGACTTAAAGCACGTTGCGGCTTGATGGGCAAGTTGTCACTGTTCTGAATGATTGGTAGCAAGTTCCTCCCAGTCATTAATAGTCAATGTTGCTGCACTTCAAAAAAAGCTTCTGAGTGTCTTTGAAGCATTTTCTTTGTCCTTCCCCGTGTTCCACACTGGCTATTTGAGAGTTGAAGTATTTAAGGGAAGCTAAATAAATACATGACAGAGAAAGGAATTGAAGGATATGCTAATAGAGCGGAAGTGAAGGAGGATAGGAGGTGGTTTATGTGGAGCATTACACCAGCATAAACTTGTTGGGCTGAATGGCCTGTTGTGTTGTGTAATTCTGTGTGATATAAGTAAGTACATGAGGTAATTACTGGAAGATAACAGTTAACTCAATATTTCAAATGTCTGAGAACTTTCAGTCAGTTTTATGCATTGAATCAAGCTAAACAATAATAGCATTCAAACATCTTAGCAGACTTGTGAATCTTTTGTGTGACATTTATGATTTAACAGCAGTTAACCTGTTAAATTAATGGACAAAGGAAATTTGTAGGAATATCTTATTGTACGCTAATAGGTGTCAGCCCTGACTTGGTGGTAGCACTCTCCTCTCTAAGTCAGAGGTCATGGGTTCAAGTCCCACTCCAGAAACATGAATACATAATCTAGGCTAACACTCCACTGTAGTACTGAGGGGGTGCTGCACTGTCAGAGGTGCAGTCTTTTGGATGAGATGTTAAACCAAGGTCCTGCCTGACCTTCTGTGGGAGAAGAAAATTCCATGGCACTATTTCAAAGAAATGCAGGAGACTTTCCCTGGTCAGAATTTATCCCAACATCAATTTTAATTAAAAAAATACACAGATTATCTGGTCATTATCATTTTATTGTTTTTGGGAGCTTGCTGTGTGCAAATTGGCTGCTGAGGTTTCCTACATAACAACAGTGACTACACTTTAGAAGTACTTCATTGGCTGCAAAGAACTTTAGGCGCCTTGAGGGTGTGAAAATGCAAGTCTTTTTCACCCATTTTTCAATCTCTTTCTCTCTTATCCTTTCTCCCTCTCTCATGTCCTCACGTTCTTTTTTATTGCAGTGTGACTACACCCAATTTAAGTGCCAGCACATGTAAACTTAAATGCACTCTAATATCCAAATAGCTTATGGATTATAGAATATATTAAACCTAGAATTTGGAGTAGCAGGATCCTTCCAAATATACACGGATGGCAATGTCACATATTGTCCAAACTTAACTTGGATAGTTTTGTTGCTGGTACTGCTGTGCAATGGAGAAATCCACAGATTTTTGTTCACCTGGTCATTTATGCTCAAGGAGATGAAATCCTGCTTTGAGATATTTCTGCAGGGTATTTGATGGTGAAAGGTTGTTTAATTTAAACCTCTCTGTTCTTCGTTTTAGCTTAACGTATGCTCCAGTGCCAAGTCCAGGGGGCTCATCCGTCAACATGATCGCCAATTCAAACACTCAAATAGCTTCTTGCCGCCCAAGCACTGGTGAATCCTTCATGAACAGGAGGGAGTCGACTACAACTCTGAGCAGTACCAGCAGTCTGACGAAACTCCTGCTTGATCGTGGGATTTCCGCTGGTATTTATCGCTGTCCGCTGTTGAAATGCCCACCTGTGGTTCGCCCCAAGACATTAGCCATACCCTGCACCCCACCAAACTCTCCCTCCAGCTCCCCGTGCCCATCACCCTTGCCCTTTGACACGCGGGGAGCCATGGACAACTTCCTGGCTTCACGGCCTGCTGAGACGCTTCTCCAGGAGGTTTACTGTCTGAAGCTGGGGCGAAGCCGTGCAGATTCTGCTCCCGTCAATCTGAACTTGGTCAAGAAGCTGCAAAGAATGGGAATTGCCCAAGTGGTCAACCCCCGGAATGTTCCAGAGCATGACGAAAACCCAGAGTGCAGGAGCAAGCAGCGCAGGCTGGAATCAGCAGTGTTCATGGGGACTGGCAGCGGCCTTTTGGGGGGTCTGAGGCGGAACCAGAGCCTCCCCAATGTGATGGGTGGACTTGGCGTGCCAGTACCAAAAATGGGCAGCTTAAATGAAGAGAAGACTGAAACCAAGCTGGATTTATCGGCATAGTGATGCCCAATGTGGTATCACTGGCATGAGTGTTAGTTTCCTCCCAACCCTGCCCCACCTTTCTCCCCGAGGAATACTAACTGGAAGAAAGGGTGTTGTGTCTTTTTTTGTTGAGGCCCCTGAAAGTCTGAAGATGGTGAGAGTAAGTGAGTGAGCAGAGAGGGAGGTTGAGTTGGAGAAGGAAATGGTGATGGTTTCCAGGTGAGAGGGTAAATGAAGGGAAATGATCAATTATGAGATAAGGGCAGAGGAGAGAGGTAAAATGAAAAGGCTGTGGAAGCTTTGTGGGTTTGCAAAAGGAATGATGAAAATGAGGCACTGGCACATGTGCTGGAAGCGGCAGCTCAACACTAATTCACGGAAGTAACTCAAAGCACAATTGCTGAACACTCGTTCTCTTTCCCCAGGGAATTACCTTGCTGTTTGCTTCAGACATTCCATAGCATTAAAGCACAGTCCAGAAAACTTTATTTGAGAGAAGCACAGTTTTAGCAGCCAATTGCAATCTGTCAAATGGTTATGAATGAGTACGCCAATTGAGAATCCCTGACAGCCTCAATATAGAAAGAGTCCTGCTGTATGTTTTTGTTGTCTGCACCTTGCACTGCACCACTACCTTTTGATCTGACAAGCATTTTTAAATCACAGTCACCACACGCGATATAATCCTTTTTCTTCTGCATTCTTCTTCCATATAATACTGTCTGTTTGTAACATAAACCACCCCAGAGCATTTAATAAGAGCTATGAGGTTAGGTTTTCTGGAACCCTGTTTAACGAGACACTTGACCTTTTCTTTGGCCTGGAAATAGGAACGCTTGCAACCTCAAGGTATTGCATGCATCTCTTTTGACAGTACTGTAATCAATTCTATATCCATCGTAATATGTCAGACTTGAGGAGCTGTGCTAATCGAATACATCATGTAGTGTTGGCTGGAAATTAGGGGCTCCCAGCATTGCTGCAGTGTGAGCACCAGACTGCACAATGCACAGCCTTGGCAACATTGGACTGAAGGCCATTCAGGTTAAAACCACATGCATTAAATAAAGTGTTATCTAAGAAAGACTTGGGGGACTATATAGTGGGAGCAGTTTCGGGGTGGCGGGGGAGGGGAGCAGGTTGCTGAACTTTACTCTCGAAGTATACGTGAGCTGTTTCAGTTAATTCATTGCTTCATATAAATTCCTAAGGCGCCCATTTTTTGCAATGTATACTACCCTATTGTAGCTGAATTTAGTTCAAAATCTGCCAAAGCCAGCGAAACCTTAGGAGGAATCGCTAGCAATGCAAGTAAAATCCAAGCTGGTTATACTTTGCTTTGCCGCAAGCTCCCCCACTGCGTAGTGTGTGTGTTTGGCCCCTCGGTTTTGAGTGCAGTTGGGGGACAGTCTGGGTAGAGAATCACGGGACTGAATGACGGAGCGATGGATTCCATCTGTTGGGCCTTTGAGGTGTAGAATGTAGGAACAAAAGGTACCTTGGAAATCTACAAAATGATATGAAATTGAGGAGAATTCACCGCAACCAAAAAGTTATGTGCTTTCATTCAATTTTATGTAGTTTCCAAAAACAAAATAAACCCACGTGGCAGAGTGAACGGGGTGTGGGGGAAAGTTTTAGCTAGTCCAAGCTAACTTATCAACTCAATTATGGTGCCTGGTGTCGTGGCTTCGAATGTTGACACTTTACCAGAATTCTTGGCATTATTACTGCAATGGTGCAGATTAATTATATTTTATTTTATACATACACATGTTCTGATTTATTTTAAAGAAAATATCATTGTGTTTTAGTTGCTTTGCTGTAATCAGGAACCCTCCCCCCCCCCCCCTCACCCTCCCCTCTGTCTCTCTGTGCTTCATTGCTTAATGCAGTGCCCTGGAAATTAATCCTTAATTCTTGGAAACTCCGGGACAGTTTGGCAACCCCACACCCGTTTTGAGTTCATGTTTTCAATTAAATTATGTTTTGCGTATGTTCATAGTGTTTACCTATAATCTGCAAAGCCGCGATTTAAAAATAATGAGGCTAAGCAATACTGTTTTCCTAAAGACAGGTCAATGGTGTATCCAGTAATGGCTTCAGTATGTACGGGCTCTGTTTTTTGTCAACCATACCAATGAAATAAGTAAATCGCACTAATCCTTTTGACGTAAGATATAGTTTTGCACTTTTTAAAACAAAATTTTAAAAATTGCACTTTTTAAAATTAATTTTTTGGTTTGTAAGCTTGAATAATATAAAGATAGAGAAATCTGTGGAAATATGCAATTTAAAATTTGCGAAATAACCTTTAAAATGTTTTTTTGCCCATTGACGTTCCTCCAGTTCTCAAAGATTTGAGGTTTACTTTCTGCTGGTGGCTTGTAAGTGTAGAGTTCGCTGATTTATTAGCTTAATATTTAGTATTATCCACAAAACTCCCAATTTGGACTACATTCTGTACATCATCTGCGATTATGTATTAGGGAAGGACACTGTAATTGTTTGCTGTTTGAAATCAGGTGGTTGCAATAAACGGAGGATCTCTTTGGGAACCCTAGACTACGTGCTCTCAAGATGCAGAAGAAGACTCTGCATTAGAACATGGGAATTGTTAGATAGGAGATACCAACACTTATTAATTTGTTGGTCACTGCTAGTTTAGAAAAGCATCAGGCTATTGGCCCCATGTCTTACTGTGCTTCAAGAGATTCATATCTCTTTACAACTTGCAACCCATTTCCGTCCATGAAGTGGTTAGATTAGGAGCCTGGACTTGCTTTCACCTGCCTGCATCTGCAGATGATGATGAGCTGGATATGAGCATCTCCCTCAACCAGGGAACCCTGAAGCCAGTTGTGCAGTTGATATTGTTGCTACAGAATTCTGAGAGTAAAGTGGATTGGACAGGAAAGGTTGTTTGATGCATGTTGGAAGGAGAGGGCACGTGATAATGCATGACAGTGGACTTGGCACCAAGTTGATCTCAGTGCAGAATGGGGAATTCCTTCAGATATAACCTTCGTGTTCTCACTGTCGTGGTGTCTGCCCACTGCCTCTGTATCTGCAGATGCAGTGGGCCACCTCCACACTGAACTGTTGGCCCTTGTGGCTGTGAAAGATCAGACTTGGAGCAGTGTCCCTGTGCTCAGTCTCCATTGTACATTGTCTAGTTTCTACTAGATTTACTATGAAGCTTGTGATTGATGGTGCCATGCAGTTGTCCCAGACCACAAATAATAAAAACAGAAAATGCTAGAAAAACTCAGCAGGTCTGGCAGCATCTGCGGAGAGAGAGAGACAGAGTTAGCGTCTCGAGTCAGAGCTCTAAAGAGTCATATGGCCTCAAAACATTAACTCTTTCTTTCTCTCCACAGATGTTGCCAGACCTGCTGAGTTTTTCCAGCATTTTCTGTTATTTCAGATTTCCAGCATCTGCAGTATTTTGGTTTTTATCTCTTCATAGGCAGACTGGCCATGCTGGAGCTCCTCAGATCCCAGTTAACTGACTGACACCAAGTGTGTTAAAAGAAAGGTTTATCCAAAGTGAAAGATAAAATAAGTACCTATTAAACTCCAAATATCCAGATATTGAAAACTCTACTGTTTCAGCCTCTCAAGGTTTGTATATGTATATATTATATTTAAATAAAACGCTTCAACAATACGGGAATTGGTGACAATTTGCGTTCGCATGTTGGTAAGGAGATTGTTCCTGCTAGGGGGAAACACAGGTAAAAGTACGAGGGGCCTTTTGTTCAGATACTGTTTGAGGAGCTGGTCTCGAATTCAATCCACAGAGGTGGCGCCTCGTTCAACCTCAACGATACTGCCTTAAATACAGACTGGCCACTGATGCCAGTCAGTCCCCACTGGTTTAGGAAGAAGTGAGCGAGAAGCAAACATTAATTTGTACGGGGCTCAGTTAAGTCCATATTCTGACGCCTCTATTTTTCTGCTTGCCTTGCTCACTTCATTTATATATAATTGAAAATTTATATAAAGCAGGATTGAGATTGTAGACTGACCAAAGATTAAAGTTATGCTATAACTGTGTGAGTGAGGGGAAGAGTGTGTCCTAACACCTAGCCTGTACTTTGGGGGTTCAGTCCCTGGACCAGACTGCCCAGAAGCAGACAGAATGTAGAGAGAAGGGTATTTTTTTCCTGATTTGTTCGGGTCTTGGGCAGTGTGCAATGTGATCAGTTAGTCTTTACTGAACCTGTTCCCCAGCCTCCTGCATCATTGCATTTCCATTGACAGTCTCTGGGGAAAATCTTGCACTAAAATTTTGTTTTGGGCATGGGCCATTTATTTTACCCCAGTAGGTGAATAGCTTTACTTGCTTCTTCACAGTTGTTGTACTCTGTGTTCCTCCCTTGTGTACTAGCGGCAGTAGATAAGAAATTAAACATTTCGCACCAATGTTGACAGCTGGCTGGAATTAGTTTGATGTCTCAGTTCGTGGTTTATCTCCTGGAACCTACTCTTAAAAAGAACAAATACAACTATTTGTTATGCATTATTTGATATTTATTGTAATAATTGATGTAACTACAAAGCTACATGGGATTTCTGAGTCACTCCCAATTCCCAAATAAAAATGTTTTGTAACTTCTTCCTTTTTTGGTTTTGCTTACTTTGCTTTATTTCACAATGTGAGCACCAGCCTTTTGCTGACTTTGTTACAACCAAGTATAAAGGGGTGAATACATTCTTTCCCACTCCCGAGGTTGGCAAAAACGGAATTTGAATTTTGGAAAAGCTGTGACTTTTATTTTTCAATTCACATGCACTTGACCATATGTAAAGCTATATGAAGAAACCAGCCAGCCAGATTTCTTGAATTAACAAGTAAGGAGTTCTCTTGTTTAAAAACTCAGGTGAAAGTATAAGACTTATTAAAGAGGTAACAACATGTCCTGAGCCCCATGGTGAGCGCCCACTAGCATGCAACAAAACAAGTTACAGGCTGGAGGAGGCGGAATTGATGGGTTAAAGTCTGTAAGAAGAAAATACCTTCCGACATTCCTTTGGTGGTCTTGAAATGTCAGCTGGTTATTTTCTGCAGACAGCCTCTTTTAAACTGTAATCTGTCTTTTTCCAAAGTGGATGCAATGACACTTGAAGTCCCTTTTCGATTAAAGCGCTCTGTCTCTGATGTATTCCAAACGTAACAGAGATCGGGCCCTGAACTTGAAAAAAAGCAGGGAGGGAGAGAAAGAAAGATGTCACATTCTGCAGTGCTGCTTTTGTTGCTTTCTGCAGAATCCTGCTTTTTTCATTTCTCTGGCACGGGCAAGATGGCTGCCGTGCCGTGTGACTGGCCTTCTCTGCTAAGTCAAGACCCAAAGAGAAAGATAGGGTTTACCCTCAGACTGTGACTAAGTTCCAATTATCAAGCGATGTCACCCACAGGACAGGCGATCAGTGTCCTTCATCCTGTTTAGCCATTGGGACAGTCACAGTGATCGAATATTAATGCCTCAGTTACTCAACCCTTGAATGAGTGTTTCCCCCAAGATGGCATCTTTGATAAGATAAGGAGGAATTCATCACCGCCTCTCCAAATTTCTATTGTTCGTGTTGGTCTTTAGCCTCCATTTCCATGGAATGGAATGTGGCTACACAGTGATGTAAATTAGCAGTCATATTTTTTAAGAAGCCGGTATCTTTACTTAGCAAAAGCCCTTTTAAAGAAGTTCAATGTACATTAAAGATTAATATTCCACATTACACAATACACATCATCATGACAATCTGCATTCTCAAGGTGAAAGGCGCACAGTTAAATTGCCACAAGTCACATGACCTGACACACACGGACTGCTTGTATCATCGTGATCCTGGGAACGCTGAACGGAGACAGAAAGAAGGGAGCTTTTACATCGAATGTAATAGAGGAAACACACAACCTCCCAACACACACTTCCCCTTGTGAGATGGTGAGAATTGGGTGCAAATTCAGAAAGCTAACCCTGCGATTGTTAGATTACAGGTAATAAAAAGCAGAGACCAGTTGAGCCAAATGGCCTGTGTGCTGTAGACTCTGGTGAAACCAGATAACCACTTAGTATTACATCAATGCCATTGCTCTTTCAGCAACATTATCACTGGGTTTTCCTACCTAGCCTTTCCCATCACTGTCAGTCTATACACCAAGCCGCTTTCAAAACTCTTACAGAACATTTCAAGCAGTAATGACTTCAAGTCTACCTGACGGGAAGAGGTTTATGACACTTGAGATTTAATGGATTTGACCATTAACCCCTGGTAATCGGAAGGAAGACCACACCTCCGCCTTGACATCGAAGGTTAAAGTCACGCCCTGGGAGGGGTTTTGAGTTCTCAATCTCTCCATGAATAAAGTGCTATTTCTCTCTGATTGAGAGGACAGGAGGGTTTGTTTACAAATTGATATTCCATAATGTGGAAGAGCAGAAACGTGATGGTGAGGGCAGCTGTGTTGATGTGAATAATGAAACAGGAGCACAGAGTTCCACGCAGAGCTAGATGTCTGGGACGGGTTCCCACAATCGATCACTAGGTTAGGTTTGGATGAAAGCCTTGGTGTTAATATTCATGCTGGGGCAGAATTTATATAGGCCTGTTGGAATGGGAAAAGAGTCCATTTTGGATGTGTTTTCTCCCAAGTTCTTATCTTTTTTCCTGACGAGTTCAGGACATGCTCTAGTGGTCCAGGTAGATGTGCCCAATTCCCCATCTTGAGAAATGACACTTCTAGCAGGCAGATCCTCTGATGACCTGAGCGAGGTCAGGAACTTGGCTCATCAGTGAATCCTGGGTATGCGACCTATCTGTAACTGTTGTTAGGAATCCGTATCTCCAAGAACTATATGCTTTTTTAAAAAAAATGGAAGTACATTGAATTATCTAAATATGTTTTCTACATTTTTTTCACTTTGGTCTGTGAGCAAGTTGCTTTTTCCAAGAAATAAGATGACTTTAGCTTAGTGACCAGCAAGACACCTGGGGAGATAATTTGTTTACCTGAGTTAAAATTTTAAAAAAAACTTCTGTTGCCAGGCTGTGGGCTCCTGCTGATTGGCTGAAAAACACCTAGCCTGGGAGAAGTTCTGTCTGAACATGATATTTAAACTGTGTGTGTGTCTCAGGAGCAAACTGTGAAGGAAGACTGGTCCTCTCTTTTTCCCTACAGTCAAGAGTGGGTGTTCAACTTCAGCCAGAAAATCCTCATCTCAGTATAACTGGTCTCTATTTGAAAGCCTGCAACAAGCGAGAGTAAACAAAGACAGCGTTTCACCGAAGATACTTTGGAAAGGACTTCCAGACGACTACTGTGCCCAGCACTCCACCTTTGCATGCAGGAACACCAAATTGACCTTTAGGAACTTCATGCTTTTTCATAAAGTGTTCCCTTGCACCAACCTCTGCAGAGATCTTATTTGTCATGTCCTTTGTTTTGTGTGTGTGTTTGTTTGTGTTGGGATTTTCAAAGGGGTAATTCATTATATTTCAGGATTACAAATTGTATGTTAATCAGTTTTACAGCTTGTTTTAAAAAAGTTTTGTTTCATAATAAATCAGTTATTCTGAGTTAATTAAAAGAAACCTGTTTAAAGTCTCTTTCATTCTGGGTCTAGCAATAGCGAAGGTAAACAATTGGCCATTTTGGGTGAGTGAATTAAACATTTACACATATGGTGTGACGTGTGGAGTAGAAACTGCGCACGCCTCCCATCCGGTCATAACATTGTGTATACCAATGCTGGGTATGGGACCTACCTGTGTCAGCGTATGCCAATAATACCTTACACTGCTGCCAGCTCACTTAACTTCACTGGAAAACTTGGAAGCTTTCCTGAATAAGCAATGATCTTATTGAGGGCATTCCCCTCAGGGAAGCTAATTAACACAGATTGTGTCAGAAGTCCTGACTAAGCACTTTGGTTCTGGCAAGGAGGGGTTTCAGCTGAAATAAAAAGTCGCCTGTTTCAACAGCAGATCCTTTGTCTTGGGACAAATTAATTAAAAAAGATAAGATCGTCTCAAACCTGTTTCTCTATCTGGTGATTAAAGTGATACAACACCACCCCCTGCTGGCAGATGTACCTCACTACAAACATGGAGGGAAAATCATCAGGGACTCGATAGGAGGGCAGCATCACACAGCATTGAGCAAAACTAACAGGAACATCAACACAGTCACAAGTTCAGTGTGGAAATAGGGAGGTGAGCAGTGTTTCATAGGCCTCTTGGAAAAACTTGAAAACACTTTGATAGTCCTGAACACTTTCAAAACCATGTAAATATATGGCTTAAAAGGCTGAGGAAAGTAAAATGAATAGTTTTTGAAAAGGCATGCAAAGTAAAGAACAGTTTATAAAAAGCCCGCCGTGCCTTCGGTCTTAAAGAGATCTCCCCTCACTCATTACCTTGCCCCAACAGCACGTGAAACCTCCCTTGGAGACAGAGTGGAGCAGGTAGGGGGGAAATGGGGATTATTAAAGTGGAGGGGGTAAGGTAGAGTTCAGGTTTGGGTTTTTAAAAATTTTTTAGAGAAACACCAACAAACTCAACAGCAATCTCGACATTGAACAACATCAATAAATTCAACAACAACCTCAACATTGAAGAGCATCAATAAATTCAACAACAACTTAGACAATGAAAAACACCAACAGATTCAACAACAACCTCAACATTGAAGAACACCAACAAATTCAACAACAACTTAGGCAATGAAAAAACCGAACATATTCAACAACAACCTCAACATTGAAGAACACCAGCAAATTCAACAACAACTTAGACATTGAAAACAACAACAACTTTAACAACAACTTTAACATTGAAAAGCATCAACAACTTCAACACTGAAAGCCACCAACAAATTCAACAACAACCCCAACATTAAAGAGCACCAACAAGCTCAACAACAACCTCAACACTGAAGAACACCAACAATGGAACAATGACTTCAACAATGAAAAGCACCAACAAATTCAACAACAACCTCAACATTGAAGAACACCAACAAATTCAACAACTTCAACATTGATGAATACCAACAAATTTAACAACAGCTTCGGCAAAGAAAGACAACAAATTCAATAATAACCACAACATTGAAGAACACCAACAATTTCAATAACAACTTAGACAATGCAGAATGCTAACAAATTCAACAACAACCACAACATTGAAGAACAACAATAAATTCAACAACAGCTTCAACATTGAAGAACGCCAACAATGGAACAATGACTTCAACACTGAAAAACACCAACAAATTCAACAACAACTTCAACATTGAACACCAACAAATTCAACAAAAGCTCAGAGAATGAAAAACACCAACAACTTCAACAACTTTAACATTGAGGAACACCAACAACTTCAACAACAACTTAGACAATGAAGAACACCAACAAACTTAACAACAACCTCAACATTGAAGAACACCAACAAATTTAACAACAACTTCGGCCAAGTAAAACAACAACAAATTCAACAATAACCGCAACATTGAAGAACAACAACAATTCCGGCAACAGCATTGACAGTGAAAAACACCAACAAATCCAACAACAGCTTTAACATTGAAAAGCACCAACGACTTCTACGTTGAAAGACACCAATAAATTCAACAACAACTTCAACATTGAAGAGCGCCAACAAACTCAACAACAATCTCAACATTGAAGAACATCATCAAATTCAACAACATCAACATTGAAACACACCAACAAATACAACAACAGCCTTAACAATGAAAAATACCAACAAATTCAACAATAACTTTAACATTGAAAAGCACCAAAAAACTTCAATAATGTAAGCAAGAAAAAACCCACAACTTAAACATTGAAAAGCACAAGCAACTTCACTGAAAAACACCAACAAATTCAATAACAGCTTTAATAGTGAAACACCAAAAAATTCAACAACAACTTTAACATTGAAAAGCACCATTTACTTCAACACTGAAAAACGCCAACAAATTCATCAAAAGCATTAAAAATGAAAAAAAACAACAAATTCAACATCAACCTCAATTTTGAAGAACGTCAACAAATTCAACAAATTAAACAAGAAAACACCAACAAATTCAACGACTTTAACAATGAAAAGCACCAACAAATTCAACAACAACTTCAACTTTGAAGAACACCAACAATTTCACTGACAACTTAGACAATGAAAATCAAAAACAGATTCAACAACAGCCTCAACATTTAAGAACATGAACATATCCAACAATAACTTAAACAATGCAAACACCAACAAATTCAACAGCAATCTCAACATTGAAGAACATCAATAAATTCAACAACAACTTAGACAATGAAAAACACCAACAAGTTCAACAGCATTAACAGTGAAAAGTACCAACTAATTCAACAACAACTTTAACATTGAAAAGCACCAACAACTTCAACACTGAAGAACACCAACAATGGAACAACAACTTCAACAATGAAAAACACCAACAAATTCAACAACTTCAACATTGAAGAACACTAATAAATTCAATAACTTCAACAATGAAAAACACCAACAACTTCAACAACAACCTCAACATTGAAGAACGCAACAAATGGAACAATGACTTCAGAAATAAAAACACCAACAAATTCAACAACAGCTTCAACATTGAAGAACACCAACAAATTCAACAGCTTCAACATTGAAAAGCACCAACAAATTCAACAACAACTTCACCATTCAAGAGCACCACGAAGTTCAACAACAACATCGACAATGAAAAACACCAACAAATTCAACAACAAGCTCAAAATTGAATAACACCAACATTTTCAATGACAGCTTAGACAATGAGAAACACTAACAAATTCAACAATAATCTCAACATTTAGATGCAGCAGACATTCAACAACAAGTTAGACAATGAAAAAAACTAACAAATGCAACAAGAACCTCAACATTCAAGGACACCAACAAATTCAACAACAACTTAAACAATGCAAACACCAACAAATTCATCAACTTTAACGTTGAAAATCAGCAACAACTTCAACACTGAAAAACACCAACAATTTCAACAACAGCTTTAGCAGTAAAAACCACCAACAAGTTCAACAATAACCACAACATTGAAGAACACCAACAAATTCAACAACAACTTAGACAATGAGAAGCACTAAAAATGCAACACCAACTTCATCCTTGAAGAACACCAACAAATTCAACAACAACTTAAACAATGAGACACCAACAAATTCAACAACAACTTAGACAATGAAAAGCGCCAACAACTCCAACACTGAAAAAATACCAATAATTCAACAGCAGTTAACAGGGAAAAGCACCAACAACTTCAACAAGAACTTTAACATTGAAAAGCAGCAACAACTTCAACAGTGAAAAACACAAATAAATTCAAAAGAATTTCAACATTGAAGAACACCAACAAATTCAATAACAACCTCAATATTGAAGAATGACAACAAAAGGAACATTGAATTCAAAAAGGAAAAACACCAACAAATTCAACAACAACTTTAACATTGAAAAACACCAATAAGTTCAACAACTACCTCAACATTGACAAGCACCAACAATCTCAACCATGAGAATTACAAATAAGTTTCACTACAGTTTTAACACTGAAAAGCACCAACAAATTTAACAGCTTGAACAGTGAAAAACACCAACAAATTGAACAAAAACCTTAATATTGAAAAGCACCAAAAACTTTTACATTTAGAAAACACCAACAAATTCAACAAGAACCTCAACATTGAAAAGCACCAACAAATTCAACAACAACCACAATACTGAAGAACACCATAAAATTAAGCAACTTCAACATGAGAAACACCAACAAATTCAACAAAACGTAGGCAATTAAAAACACCAATAACTTCAACACCAAACTCAACATTGAAGAACATCAACAAATTCAACAACAACTTAAACAATGCAAACACCAACAACTTCAACACCAACCTCAACATTGAAGAACATCATCAAATTCAAAAACAACTTAAACAACGCAAACACCAACAACTTCAACACCAACCTCGACATTGAAGAACACCAACAAATTCAACAACAACTTAAACATTGAAGAGCACCAACAAATTCAACAACAACTTCAACATTGAAGAAGACCAATAATGGAGCAATGACTTCAACAATGACAAACACCAACAAATTGAACAACAACCTCAGCATTGAAGAAGAACAACAAATTCAACAACTTAAACATTGAAAAACGCCAATAACTTCAACATAAATTTCATACTTGGAGAACACCAACAAATCAACAACAAAATCAACATTGAAGAATGCCAACAAATGGAACAATGACTTCAGAAATTAAAACACCAACAAATTCAACAACAGCTTTAACATTGAAAAGCACCAACAGCTTCAACACTGAAAAACACCAACAAATTCAACAGCAACCACAACATTGAAGAACAACAACAATTCAACAACAACTTAAACATTGAAGAACACAACAAATGGAACAATGGCTTCAAAAATTAAAACACCAACAAATTCAACAACAGCTTTAACATTGAACACCATCAACAACTTCAACAATGAAAAATATCAACAAATTCAACAACAACTTAAACATTGAAAAACATCAACAGGTTCAAAAACAACCTCAACATTGAAGAACAACAACAATTTCAATGACAACTTAGACAATAAAAAATACCAACAGGTTTAACAACAACCTCAACATTTAAAAGCAGCAGAAATTAAAAAGCAACTTGGACAATGAAAAACACTAACAAATGCAACAACAACCTCAACATTCAAGAACACCAACAGATTCAACACCACCTTAAACAATACAAACACCAACACATTCAACAACAACCTCAACATTCAAGAACACCAACAATGGAATGACTTCAACAATGAAAAACACCAACAAATTCAACAACAACTTTAATATTCCAAAGAACCAACAAATTCAACACTGAAAAGCACCAACAAATTCAACAACTTCAACTTTTTTGAACACCAAAAAATTCAACAACTTAGACAATGAAACCCACCAACAAATTCAACAACAACCTCAACAGTGAAGAAGAACAACATATTCAACAACAACTTAGACCATGAAAACCATTAACAAATGCAACAACAAACTCAACATTGAAGAATACCAACAAATTCAACAACAACATCAACATTGAAGAATGCAACAAATGGAACAATGGCTTCAAAAATTAAAACACCAGCAAATTCAACAACAGCTTTAACATTGAACACCATCAACAAGTTCAACACTGAAAAACACCAACAACTTCAACACCAACCTCGACATTGAAGAACACCAACAAATTCAACAACAACTTAAACAATGCAAACACCAAGAACAACAAATGGAACAACTTAAACATTGAAAAACGCCAATAAATTCAACATAAATTTCAACATTGGAGAACACCAACAAATCAACAACAACATCAACATTGGAGAATGCCAACAAATGGAACAATGACTTCAGAAATTAAAACACCAACAAATTCAACAACAACTTCAACACTGAAAAACAACAACAAATTCAACAGCAACCACAACATTGAAGAACAACAACAATTCAAAAACAAATTAAACATTGAAAAATACCAATAAATTCCCCATAAACTAAAACATTGAAGAACACCAACAAATTCAACAACAACATCAACATTGAAGAACGCACAAAATGTAACAGTAGGTTGAAAAATTAAAACACCAGCAAATTCAACAACAACTTCAACCCTGATAGACATCAACAAATTCAACAACAACTTAAACAATGCAAACACCAACAACTTCAACACCAACCTCGACATTGAAGAACACCAACAAATTCAACAACAACTTAAACAATGAAACAATGACATCAACGGTGAAAAACACCAACAAATTCAACAACAGCATTGACAGTGGAAAAACACCAACAAATTCAACAACAACTTCAACATTGAAAAGCACCAACAAATTCAACAACAGCATTAACACTGAAAAGCCCCAACAGCTTCAACACGAACAAATTAAACAGCAGCATTGAAGAACACCAACAAATTCAACAACAACCTCAACATTGAAAAGCACCAACAAGTTCAACACTGAAAAACACCACCAAATTCAACAACAACCCCAACATTAAAGAGCACCAACAAGCTCAACAACAACCTCAACACTGAAGAACACCAACAATGGAACAACGACCTCAACAATGAAAAACACCAACAACTTCAACACCAACCTCGACATTGAAGAATATCAACAAATGCAACAACAACTTAAACAATGAAACATTGACTTCAACGGTGAAAAACACCAACAAATTCAACAACAGCTTTGACAGTGCAAAAACACCAACAAATTCAACAACAACTTCAACATTGAAAAGCACCACCAAATTCAACAACAGTATTAACACTGAAAAGCCCCAACAGTTTCAACACGAACAAATTAAACAGCAACATTGAAGAGCACCAATAAATTCAACAACAACCTCAACATTGAAGAACACCAACAAATTGAACAACAACTTTAACATTGCATAGCAACAACATATTCAACAGCAACTTCAGCATTGCATGACACCAACAAATTTAACAACTTCAACATTGAAGAACACCAATAAATTCAACAACAACCTCAGCATTGAAGAGCACCAACATAGGAACGATTTCAACAATGAAAAAAACAAACAAATTCAACAGCTCTCACAGTGAAAAGAACTAACAACTTTAACATTGAGAAACATTAAGAAATTAAACAACAATTTCAACGTTGAAGTATGCCAACAAAAGGAACAATGACTTAACAGTGAAAAACACAAATAAATTCAACAAGAATTTCAACATTGAAGAACCCCATCAAATTCAACTAAACCTCAACATTGAAGCACGGTAACAAAATAATCAACAACTTTTAAACAATGAAAACACCAAAAAATTCAATAACAACTTTAACATTGAAAAGCACCAACAAATTCAACAACAACCTCAACATTGAACAGCACCACCAAATTTAACAATAACTTTAACATTGAAAAGCACCAGTAACTTAAACAATGAACACACCAACAACTTCAACAACAACTTAAACATTGAAAGGCAGCAACAGATTCAACAACTTTAACATCAACAACTTATCCGATGAAAAACACCAACAAATTCAACAGCAACCACAACATTGAAGAACAACAACAATTCAACAACAACTTAAACATTGAAGAACGCAACAAATGGAACAATGGCTTCAAAAATTAAAACACCAGCAAATTCAACAACAGCTTTAACATTGAACACCATCAACAACTTCAACACTGAAAAACATCAACAAATTCAACAACAACTTAAACATTGAAAAACATCAACAGGTTCAACAACAACCTCAACATTAAAGAACACCAACAATTTCAATGACAACTTAGACAATAAAAAACACCAACAGGTTTAACACCAACCTCAACATTTAAAAGCAGCAGAAATTAAAGAGCATCTTGGACAATGAAAAATACTAACAAATGCAACACAACCTCAACATTCAAGAACACCAACAATGGAACGACTTCAACAATGAAAAACACCAACAAATTCAACAACAACTTTAATATTCCAAAGAACCAGCAAATTCAACACTGAAAAGCACCAACAAATTCAACAACAACTTCAACTTTTTAGAACACCAAAAAATTCAATAACTTAGACAATGAAAAGCACCAACAAATTCAACAACAACTTAAACCTCAACAGTGAAGAAGAACAACAAATTCAACAACAACTTAAATGTTGAAAAACACCAATACATTCAACATAAACTTCAACATTGGAGAACAGCGACAAATTCAACAACAACATCAACATTGAAGAATGCAACAAATGGAACAATGACTTCAGAAATAAAAACACCAACAAATTCAACAACAGCTTCAACATTGAAGAACACCAACAAATTCAACAACAACTTCACCATTCAAGAACATCACAAAGTTCAACAACAACATCGACAATGAAAAACACCAACAAATTCAACAACAAGCTCAACATTGAATAACAACAACAATTTCAATGACAGCTTAGACAATGAGAAATACTAACAAATTCAACAATAATCTCAACATTCAAGGACACCAACAAATTCAACAACAACTTAAACAATGCAAACACCAACAAATTCAACAACTTTAACGTTGAAAATCAGCAACAACTTCAACACTGAAAAACACCAACAATTTCAACAACAGCTTTAGCAGTAAAAACCACCAACAAGTTCAACAATAACCACAACATTGAAGAACACCAACAAATTCAACAACAACTTAGACAATGAAAAGCATTAACAAATGCAACAACAAACTCAACATTGAAGAACACCAACAAATTCGAGAACAACTTAAACAATGAAACGACCAACAAGTTCAACAACAACTTAGACAATGCAAAGAACGAACTAATGCAACACCAACTTCATCCATGAAGAATACTAACAAATTCAACAACTTAAACACTGAGACACCAACAAATTCAACAACAACTTAGACAATGAAAAGCACCAACAACTCCAACACTGAAAAAATACCAATAAATTCAACAACAGTGTTAACAGAGAAAAGCACCAACAACTTCAACAAGAAATTTAACATTGAAAAGCAACAACTTCAACAGTGAAAAACACAAATAAATTCAACAAGAATTTCAACATTGAAGAACACCAAGAAATTCAACAACAACTTAAACAATGCAAACACCAACAACTTCAACACCAACCTCAACATTGAAGAATCAACAAATTCAACAACAACTTAAACAATGCAAACACCAACAACTTCAACACCAACCTCAACATTGAAGAACATCAACAAATTCAACAACAACTTAATGAAACAAAGACTTCAATGGTGAAAAACACCAACAAATTCAACAACAGCTATGGCAGTGAAAAAACATCAACAAATTCAACAAGAACTTCAACATTGAAAAGCACCAACAAATTCAACAAGAACTTAAACAATGAAACACCAACAAATTCAACAACAACTTAGACAATGAAAAGCATTAACAAATGCAACACCAACCTCAACATTGAAGAACATCAACAAATTCAACAACAACTTAAACAATGCAAACACCAACAACATCAACACCAACCTCAACATTGAAGAACATCAATAAATTCAACAACAACTTAAATAATGAAACAAAGACTTCAACGGTGAAAAACACCAACAAATTCAACAACAACTTTGGCAGTGAAAAAACACCAACAAATTCAATAAGAACTTCAACATTGAAAAGCACCAACAAATTCAACAAGAACTTAAGCAATGAAACACCAACAAATTCAACAACAACATTAACACTGCAAAGCACCAACAGCTTCAACATTAACAAATTAAACAGCAACATTGAAGAGCACCAACAACTTCAACAACAACTTTAACACTGAATAGCAGCAACATATTCAACAACAACTTCAGTATTGCATGACACCAACAAATTTAACAACTTCAACATTGAAGAACACCAATAAATTCAACAGCAACCTCAATATTGAAGAGCACCAACATAGGAACGACTTCAACAATGAAAAACACAAATTCAACAGCTCTAACAGTGAAAAGAACTAACAACTTTAACACTGAGAAACATCAACAAATTAAACAACAATTGCAACGTTGAAGAACGCCAACAAAAGGAACAATGACTTAACAGTGAAAAACACAAATAAATTTAACAAGAATTTCAACATTGAAGAACACCAACAAATTCAACTAAACCTCAACATTGAAGCATGGTATCAAAATCAACAACAACTTAAACAATGATAACACCAAAAAAGTTCAATAACAGCTTTAGCATTGAAAAGCACCAACAAATTCAACAACAACCTCAACATTGAACAGCACCAACAAATTTAACAACAACTTTAACATTGAAAAGCACCAACAACTTAAACAATGAACACACCACCAAATTCAACAACAACCTCAACATTGAAAAGCACCAACGTATTCAACAACAACTTCAACATTACATAGCACCAAAAATTCAGCAACTTAGTCGATGAAAAACACCAACAAAATCAACAACGACCTCCACCTTAAAGACCAGCAACAAATTCAATAACTTTAACATTGAAAAACACCAAAAATTCAACAACAATCTCAACATTGAAAAGCACCAACAATGTGAGCAATGACTTCAAAAAGGAAAAACACCAACAAATTCAACAACAGCTTTTCCTTTTTAACTGTGGCTTTTTTGAGCCTCGCCACCATCAACAGAGCGAAATAAAGAGAGAGAGTGAAACTTCTCCCACACCTGCAAGGGTGACTAGTTGGTCTTCTTGTGCTGTCATTCTCACAGCACACTAGCACACACTGCACTGCTCTGCAGCTGGCTTTTTCACCTATTTTTCCAAGTGTATTCCTATAAGGGTCAAAATAGCATGTCATGCACCCAGAGTCTATTTTCTTTGATCTCTGACCATTTTACACAGTCTAAGATATGAATCAATAGGAGATGGATTTTAAATGACTGCTGAGATATAGTCACCAGTCTTTGTTTCTGCAACTGCAGGAGATTAAAGTTCAGTCTTTCGCATCTTTCCTATCTCCCTTTCAAGTGTCTCTGCTTGAAGAAGATGATGCCACCTTTTCAGGTGCGACATTCCATGTTCTCTCAGGACAGCTCTGTCAGCATGAGACACATAAGAATTTTTACAGAAAGTGGTCACTTTACATTATCAGCCATCTTTTGTTCAGTGTCCTTGCTTGTATTTCTTTAAAAACACACACCTTCCTTAAAAAGTTCAATATGTCCAGAAGTAATTCATGGCTGTAATTGGCTTTTCATGATACCAGATAATGAAGCACAAATGTTGAACTGCACGCAATGCCCAGGGATTTGAGCTCTCCCCTATAATGTGACCAGGCCCTCGGCTACAAACCTCCTGGCTTTGAATGTCCCTCAATTCTGCTCAACAATCAAAGCAAAGGAAAGACTTTAACAATCTCCCTCTCTCTCTCTCTCTCTCTTTTGGAACAGCCAGACACTCCATTGTGACTCATGCTGAGAACAATGAACACCTTGATGAACTTTGGTCAAAGTGTACATGTTTGTTTCATGGTCACTGGTTACGAAGAATGGGAAAGATTTAGTTGTCGCCATGGTGACCGTTTGTTTTTTGGTTGCTGGTTCCAGTCTATTTCTCCCTTCTGGCCACAGTTGAGTTGAGAACCTGCCTTCGACTGGTTGGGATTATGGTGCTGAACAGAGAACCTACATATCCCATGTCCATGTGAAACCCAAGCAAATCGCTGTCATTTTCTCCATCTGGGAAGGTCAGTATTGTCATCCATTCAGATTTTTATTATGGTTTGTATCCAGAAGGAAGAGGATTCACAATGTATTGGAGTATTGCTCACGGTGTGGAATCAAACTGTTTCTATATGTTTGGAGTTTATATATGAACAATGATGGACAAGGGAAGAGCCCCAGGTCTATCCAGCCAAAAACAGGGCCAGTGCACGCTTCAGGAATCTTTTGATCCTTACCAGCATGGACACGATGGGCTAAATGGCCTTCTGCATGATACATTTTCTGTTTCTATGTTTTTAATCCAGCGGTGGCCTGAACCAGAAATATAAACAAAAAATGCTGAATATACTCATCAGGCCAGGCAGTATCTGGGGAGAGAGAAACATAGTTAACATTTCAGGTAAGTTTTTAAAGGCCTCGAGTCTTTCAGTGAGTAAGTTGGTTAGTGGATGGGTGACTGAAGTGGGTAGTCAGGTCGGAGGGGTTATCAGATGGTCAGGGGGGTAGTTGGAGTGGTCAAGAGGGGTCGGGGGTTAGCTGGGTGGGGGAGGTAAGCAGGTCCACTGGGAGTTGGGTCAGGTGGAGGTGGAGGTTAGATTGGGGGTGGGGGGGTAGTGTGGTCAGGTAAGGGGGTGCTCGACTTCGGTTAGGGGTTGATTTGAGGGACGTTGGTTGTGGTGCTCAGTTCAGTTACGTTGGATAATCTCTGAGTTAGACCAGCTATTAACCAGTGTAATATTTCCTGGGTAAGTATCCAGATCAGTCCCGCGTATCTGGCTCACGACTCTGACAGTGAGCTCAATGTCAGAGACTTTCACCGAGGGTCCTGGGCAGAGCAAATCAGCCCATCAGAGATTTAAACTTCCTGGGCAAGTGTGTATGTGCATATGCGTGTGCATGCATGTGTATGCTTGTGTTTGTGTGCATGTGTGCACGTGTGCGTGTGTGTGCACGTGTGCATGTGCATTTGTGTATCAGGATTTCCACAGGGTCCTGCTGCATGTCTCTCAACATATGTTAAATCTCCAAAGATCCAGATACCAGAAGAAGTGGGGGAGTGTGTTTACAAATGATGCTATTGAGGTAAAACATGTAGATGAGAAATAGAATGGGCCAAGGATCGATCCTTTGGGGACAGCAGAGGTAATGGGAAGAGAAGCCAATGAAGGCGATTCTCTGGCTACGATCAGATAGATAAGAATGGAACCAGGCGTGTGCAGTTCCACCCACGTGGTTTATGGTGGAGAGGCTTTGGGGAGAAACGTGTGATCAATTGTGTCATTGGCTGCAGACAGGTCGAGAAGGATGAGGAGGGATAGTTTTACCTTTGTCACAGTCGCAAAGGATGTCACTTGTAACATTGACTGTTTCAGTATTGTGATAGGGACGGAAACTTGATTGGAGGGATTCAAACATGGAATTCCAGGAAAGATGGGAATGAATTTGGGAGGCGACAACACGTTCGTGTTTGGAGAGGAAAAGGAAGTTGGAGATGGGGCAGTCATTTTCAAGGGCAGAGGGGTCAAGGATTGTTTTTATTGAGGAAGGGATGGCAATGGAAGATTTGAAGGAGAGAGGGACAGAAGGTGAAGAGACGGAGGTGTTAACAATGTCAGCCTGCATGGCAGCCAGGAAGGAGTTGGGAAGCCGGTCAGTTGTTTGGCCAGAGTAGGATCGAGGGTGCTGGAGGTAGGTCTCATGGACAAGATGAGATCAGAGAGGATATGAAGAGAGATAGGAGAGAAACTAGAGAAAGATATAAGTGCAGAGCTAGGCCAAGGGGGGAGTCTTAGAGGAAATTCCAGTCAGCGGGCTAGGGAAAGGGAGGGAATTGGAAGAAGCAGCTGGTTGAATGATCTCAATCTTGGTAACAAAGAAGTCCATGAGCTCCTTGTTGTTGAAGGTGAAGGAGGAAAGGGATGGGGCTAGGGGTTTAAGAAGATGGTCTGGAGTACAGAAAAGAGCTGGGGGTTACCTTTGCATTCCAGGATGATTCTGGAATAGTGAGCAGTTTCAGCCAGTGAGGAGTAGACCTGTTAATGTTGTGTAAAGTTCAGCCAGAAACGGTAGTGAATGACTAAACCAGTTGTCCATCATAACTCATTCAAATCTGTGCCCCTTAGACATAAGAGAGCAGAGATGAGGGCTGTACCAGGGGAAACAGCTAGGGTGAGAGAGAATAATGGTTTATTGGGGCTTAGGAGTGAAGGTGTAGGTGGAGTTGTGTTTGAGCAGAGGGCCGAAGGCGAAACAGTTGGGATTTTGAGAGTGGAGTTGTAAGTGAATTGGGGGAGATATTTTTCCAGGGTGAAAATAGAAGAAGATAGGGTTTGGAGGGGGCAACATGATGTGGGTAGAGAGCATTGCAGGGAAATGATGAGAGATGGTCTTAACTGTGATTGATACTGTTGGCATAGTGAGACCATGTGAAATGGCAAGGTCAAAGAGGCGGTTGTGAATATGGGTTGGGGAGTTTACATGGAGGGTGAGATTAAGGGAGGATAGGAGGGCAGTGAACTCAGAGAAGAGAAAACATAATGAATTGTGTTGGGTGTTGAAATCAACGAGAATGAGAACTTGTTCAGTGCAGAGGCTGAGGGAGGAAAGCAGTGAAGGTATCTCGTTGAGAAAATTGGCATGGTACTTGGGGGGTGGGATGGGGGTGGGGTTGGGGGTGAGGATTGGTAGGGAGCCAGGATTTTAAATAAGAGATGAGGGAGCAGAAATGGAGGAGAAAAGTTCTGAAAGGAGGAGACAGTACCAGAAGTGTAGGGGGACAGGTCAAGGTGAGATTTGGTTAGAAAAGACTCACTGTCCGATCCACAGTCTATGTGAGGCAAGTCAGTTTTTCTTCAAGGCTATAATGTAGATTGAATCATCCACAATAAGCTTGTGGTTGGCAAGGTCCTTAGGAAACAAAAGCAGGAGTAGACCATCTGACCCATCAAGCCTCCTCTGCCATTCAACTAAATCATGGCTGTATGACTAGCTCAACGCCATTTTCCTGCACTATCCCGATATACCTTGATGACTTTAATATCTAGAAATCTACCCAACTCTGCCTTGAATATACCCAATAACTGAGCCTCCACAGCCTGCTGAGGCAGAGAATTCCAAAGATTCACCGCCCTCTGATTGAAGAAATTCCTTATCTCAGTCCTAAATGGCCTACCCCTTATTCTGAGACTGTGTCCCCTGGTTCTAGACTTTCCCAACCAGTCAGGGGAAACATCCTTTCTGCATCTGCCCTGTCAAGCCCTGTAAGAATTTTGTATGTTTGAATGAGATCATCTCTCATTCTTCTGAACTCCATGGTGTACAGGCCCAGCCCTCTCAATCTTGTTCACAAGTGAATGGACATTCTGGAGGAAGATGTGGAGAGGGGGCCATGATGGTAGAGTCCACATGATCAGCATTGGTAAGGGTGGAGGAGATTACCAAAGTCACTCCCCCCAAGCTGGGCGGGAAGGTGAGTGGGGGAGTGGAATGGGGAATTTGGCTTTGCTGCTCGTAAGGAGGCAGTGTCGTGTGACTTGATGGACTGTTCGCTGGTTGTCAAGAGAAGCACAGAGGGAAGCTGTAGACTTATCCAAGAGGGAGTCAAGTCTGAGGTGGAGGCTGGAGAGCAGGAAGGTCGAGAAGTACTGAAGGATTGGGGTAGAGATTTGGGAAGGCGGAGGCCTGGGGGGAGAGAAATGAAAAGAGGCATAACAACAGGCGAGTGGAGGCTAGGAGGGGCAGAGAGGCAAGAAGCAAAAAGGAGGAGGAAAATAATAAAGTAGAAATGGAATTGCTGGGCTCGAATCTGGAGTGGCTGCCAAAGAACAAACATGAATGAAGAGGGGGAAAACTTAAGTTACATAGACTGGTTGCGTTGCATTTATCAGGACATATATATCCTGGTAGTGAATGGGGAATAGCGAGAGGCTAATAGGAGAATTCATGGTTGGTCATACGTTCCAACGTGCGTTAAAGTTGATTTCTACCATCCTACAATGTGCTGTGTGATGAAACAGGTATGATGATCCTGCTTACTGCCCTTCCCCCACCCCTACCACACCACATGAAAATGACTGGTGTTCTCGTTTGAAGGATGAGGTTCTAAATGCTTTCTAACCATTAATTTTTCAGAGTATCTGGATGCGATATTATGAACTTGCTGTGCAGTCCTCCATCGCCTCAGACTGGGTAAGATTGGAAGGTCTGGTCGTAACCTGTATGGAGACATTTTAACCTGGCCGTGTTGCATTTTTTGGAGGGTCTTGTTAAAGGCAATATCAGGGTTAGGGAGTGGTGATTTAAGGACTGCGATGAGGAGGAATTTCTTCACTCAGAAGTTTGTGACTCTTTGGAATTATCTATCCCAGAGAGTTGTGAATGCTCAGTCATTGACTATATTCAGGACTGAGATCGATAGATTTTTGGATACCGAGGGAATCATGGGACATGAGGATAGTACAGAAAAGTGGAGATTATACAAAAGTTCAGCCATGATCTTACTGAATGACAGAGCAGGCTATAATAGGCATAAAGCCTACTCCTGTCCCTATTTCTTATTTCTTGGAGAAGGTGGATGTTCCTTTACCTGGAAAATCAGAAGAACAGAATGTAAATTTTACAATGTTTGAAAGAGTGCCAGATTTCACCATGGTTGTATTCCTGTGAAGTGGAGGAGTTTGGTCTGTGTCTTATTGGAAGCCATTCTAAATCATTCAGCTAAAAGTATAAAAATGAAAGGCACGCAGCCTGGAGATTAATCCAGGAAATTAGTAAAAACAAAAACAGAATTACCTGGAAAAACTCAGCAGGCCTGGCAGCATCGGCGGAGAAGAAAAGAGTTGATGTTTCGAGTCCTCATGACCCTTCAGCAGAACTCAAAAAAAATTCAGGAAATTAGTCTTTATTGTTCAGATTCCAGAGCAGTTCTGGACAGTGGCCACGGCATTCATTCACTCCAAACATCAGATTAGGGGAATCTCTGAGCATGTGTTGCTATGACTCTAACTTTAATACACAAAACAGGCATTAAGAACTGTCAAAAGAGGGATTCTTCTTTATAAATAAAAAAACAAAACATGCTAATAATAACTCAGCAGGCCAGGCAGCCTCTGTGGAGAGAGAGAAACAAAGTTAACTTTTCAGGTTTTCGCCGTGATGGTCAACTCTGCATTAAACATAGCCTGGTGTGCCCCAGGAGCCCCACTCTGGCAAGGCAGTCTCTGCCGCATTTGCCGGGAGAATGGGGTTGAAAAACTTATCAGCCATGATTGAATGGCAGAGCTGACTCAATGGGCTGAATGGCCTAATTTCTGCTCCTATGTCTTATGGTCTTATGGTCTTATGCTGCAGGGGGAGATAGTGGGCTGAGAAGGTGCATGATTCACTGGCCTCTGTTTTCTCTGGACCCTCTTCTTGGCCAATTGAGCTTTTCATTTCACCTCATCTCTTCCGGTACCCTTCCAAACAGTCAGCTCCAGAGGTCACGACAGTCAGCCACTGTCTCCCAGTTGTCAGTGTCAATGTCTGCCATCTCCATATCTCGCTTGCAAGTGTCCTTGTAGTGGACGTATAGACGCCCAGGAGGTTGTGACCCAGTGGCCAATGTGCTGAAGGTCTTTGGGTGTACGGCCATCATCCATCCAATGAACATGGCCAGGCCAGCACAGAAATCGTTGATTATACATGAGTGTATGGTGATGGAATTATCACGCTCCAGGACCTCTGACTGGTGACCTTGTCCTGCCAAGAGTTGCCAAGGATACATCTGAGACAGTAAAGGTGGAAACCGTTCAGCAGTTTCTCCTGCCTAGCATTGTCCAGGTCTCACCACGAGAGGAATGCACTGAGGGCACAGGCTTGGCAGACTCGCAGTTTGGTGTTCTCAGTCAAGTTGCTGTTGTTCCACACTCTCTTACTCAGTTTGGACTTAACAGCTGCAGCTTTTGTGATATGTGTGTTGATTTCAGCATCAAGTGACAGATTGCTAGTGATTGTGGAGCCAAGATATGTGAAGCTATCAACAATCTCCAGCATCACATTGTCAATGCTGAGCGATGGCGGTACGACAACGTCCTGGACCATGACATTTGTCTTCCTGATGCTGATGGTCAAACCAAGCTCTTTACAGACATGAGAGAGTTTGTCCATTTGCCACTGGGCTGTTCCTCGGTATGGAATGCTAATGTGGTATCGTCAGTGCAGAGCAACTCTCTGATGAGGACTTGGTGTACCTTTGTCTTGGATCTCAGGTGAGGAAGGCTGAACAGCTTTCTGTCAATTGTGGCATGTAGGTAGACACCCTCTGTCGATGACCAGAAGGCATAGGACAGCAGCAAAGAATAAACCAATTAGAGTCGATGCCAGAACACAGCCCCACTGTGGATCTCAAAGGATTCCGATGTTGCCCTGTCACCGCTGACCTAACCATGTTGTCATGGAAAGAGGAGATCACTTTGAGCAGCTTCGGCAGGCAGCCAATTTTCTCCCAGCAGCTTAAATAGACTGTCTCTGCTTACATGGTGAGATCAATGAAGGCAATGTGCAGTGGTCTCCTTTGTTCACGACATTTCCCTGCTGCTGCCGGACTGGGAGGATAGTGTCAATTATATAGGAAATACTTTGAAACAAACATGGAGGCAGAGAAAAGGGAGGGACAACAAAGAACAAAAAAGAGGTTCTGAGAGAGGTAGGAGGACAGGAGAGATGCAATGAGAAAAGGGATTAGGGTGCAAAGCAATAGGAGGTAAGAATGGGACGAGTACAGAACAAAAAGCTGGGTCCAGTGGAGGTGGAAATATTTACAGAATGTCCAAGAGACTTTTGGAGTGGGTGGATAAGATTTAAAGTTGTTTAACTCAATGTTAAGACCTCAAGACTTTAAATGCCCAGTAGAAAGATGATGTACTGTTCTTCAAGATTCTTGAGCTTCATTGGAATGGTGAAGGAGGCCAAAGGCAGGGAGGTGAGGCTGGGGTTGGGAGGGAGAACAGGCATGCCAACTCTCATGAATTAATTGCAAGAGTTCTAAGTAGAATAAAACCTCGCTTGCAAAAGAACTTCAAAATCTCAGAATTTTCACAGACATTCAAAATGCGCCTTTCATGGCCCTGCTCCTCCTCCTGGCTGGGCCATGGAATCAGAGATCCAGACGATCGGTGGCACTAGGTCAGTCTTCAGGTTCAGATTGCAAGCCTAGGCCAGGAAATCAGGCTGGCTGCCTTTGTTACTGAGTCTCAATCTGGCTAACAGTGTCAACTGCGGCTCAGTTGGAAGTGTTCTTGTCTTTGAGTCACAAGGTTCCTGATTCAAGTCCCGCTTGAGAACAAAAATCAAGGCTGACACTCCAGTGTAGTACTGAGGGAGTGTTAAAGTTATACAGCACAGAAACAGGCCCTTCAGCCCATTGGGTCTGTGCTGGCCATCAAGCACCTATCTATCCAATCCCATTTTCCAGCACTTCACCTGTAGCCCTGGCGTTTCAAGTGCTCATCTAAATACATAGAGGGTTCCTGCCTCTACCACCCCCTCAGGCAGTGTGTTCCAGATTCCAACCACCCTCTGGGTGAAAAAAATTTTCCTCAAATCCCCTCTAAACCTCCTGCCCCTTAACTTAAATCTATAACCCCTGGTTATTGACACCCCTGCTAAGGGGAGAAGTTTCTTCCTATCTACCCTATCAATGCCCATCATAATTTTGTATACCTCTATCAGGTCCCCCCTCAGCCTTCTCTGCTCTAAGGAAAACAACCCTAACCTATCCAGTCTCTCTTCACAACTGAAATGCTCCAATCCAGGCAACATCCTGGTGAATCTCCTCTGCACCCTCTCCAGTGGAATCACATCCTTCCTATAGTGTGGCTATCAGAACTGCAAACAGTACTCCAGCTGTGGCCTAGCTAGCATTTTGTACAGCTCCAAGATAACCTCCCTGCTCTTATATTCTAGGCCTCGGTTAATAAATGCAAGTATCCCATATGCCTTCTTAACCACCTTATCTACTTGTGCTGCTGCCTTCAGGGATCTATGGACATGTACACCAAGGTCCCTCTGATCCTCTGTACTTACTAGGGTCCTATCATTCATTGTGTATTCCCTTGCCATGTTAGTCCACCCAAAATGCATCACCTCACACTTCTCAGGATTAAATTCTATTTGCCATTGCTCTGCCCATCTTACCAGCCCATCTATATCATCCTGTAATCTAAGGCTTTCCTCCTCACTATTTACGACACCACCAATTTTCATGTCATCTTCGAACTTACTGATCATACCTCCTATATTCACATCTAAAACATTAATAAACACTATAAAGAGCAAGGGTCCAAGCACCGATCCTTGCTGTACACCACTTGTCACAGGCTTCCAATCGCAAAAGCAACCTTCGACCATCACCCTCTGCCTCCTGTCACTAAGCCAATTTTGAATGCAATTTGCCAAATTGCCCTGGATCCCATGGGCTCTTACCTTCTTGACCATTCTCCCATGCAGGACCTTGTCAAAAGCGTTACTGAAATCCATATAGACTACATCAAGATGCACTACCCTCACCTACACAACTAGCCACCTCGAAAAATTCAATCAAGTTTGTTAGACATGATCTCCCCCTGAAAAGCCATGCTGACTCTCCCTGATTAATAATCTCTGCCTCTCCAAGTGGAGATTAATCCTGCCCCTCAGAATTTTTTCCAATAGTTTCCCTACCACTGACACACTGGCCTGTAATTACCTAGTTTATCCCTCCTACCCTTCTTGAATGATGGCACCACATTCACTGTCCTCAAGTCATCTGGCACCTCCCCTGTGGCCAGAAAGGATTTGAAAATTAGTGTCAGAGCCCCTGTGATCTCCTCCCTGGCCTCAGATAGCAGCCTGGGATATATCTCATCTGGGCCTGGGGATTTATCCACTTTTAAACCCGCTAAAACTGTTAAAACCTCCTCCCTTTCAATGCTAATTAGTTCGTGTATCACAGCCCCCTCCCTGATTTCTACACATACATCGTACTTCTCCACTATCAGGGATGTTGTCTTTCAGACCAGACATTAAACCAAAGCCCCATCTGCTTGCTCAGGTGGATCTAAAAGATCCCATGACACTTTTTCAAAGACGAGCAGGGACTTATCCCTGGTGTCCTGGCCAATATTTATCCCTCAATCAACTTCACAAAAACAGATTACCAGGTCATTATCACTGTTCTGTTTGTGGGAGCTTGCTGTGTGCAAATTGGCTTCCACATTTCCTACATTACAACAGTGGCTACACTTCAAAAGTGCTTCATTAGCTGTAAAACCCTTTAAGACATCCTGTGGTCATGTAAAGCATTGTATAAATGCAAGTCTTTCTTCTTTTGGCAGTAGGATGAAGGGGCATCTGCACAGGCTGGCTGGTGATCGTGGCTTTTGGCAGGTGCTGTCCAAGGCATCGCAAATCCAGGGAACATGTTAACGTTACCTCATTAACTCATGTTAAATGGGAATAGGGCAGAAATGGTTCGTTCAGCTTTTGCAGGTCATTAGATGTGTTCGTTGAGAATGTGATGGGAAGAGATACAGATTGAGAAAGGCACTTGGACTCTAATAGTGGGGGATAATTGTGAGTGGAGAGCTGTAATCAGGGGAGGGCTGACTGGTAGCTGTGATAAGGAAGGTGGAGTCGTCTCCGGATCACCCTTTTTCAACAAAAGGTCAATATGGTGAGGAGAGTGAGGGAAGAATGCAGGTGACTTTTGCATGCATTGTCTTATTGGTTACATAGTCATAAATTAAACCACAACTGAAGAATATGTCATCTAATTTAAAGAAGCAACAGATGATTTGAGTAACTCTTCTGTCATTTTATTTCATGCCTCTTATCGAACCACATGATGTGAATCATGCAGAGAGAGAAATTAAGCTTCTTGATCTGACACCTAGTTTTGGTCATTTTCATGACCTGTTCGTTTCTGGTGGCCTATATTTTATTTGGACTTATTGATATTCAGCAACCCAGTCAGATACAGGACCACCAAAAGTAAAATCACTTTGGTCCATTTGACTGGGTCCAGTTTAGTGTTTCGAGTTATTTTCTGTTTTTCAGGATATTTTTATTGTGGTGTTTGACTGTCAAAGCCTTGATTTCGGTGCTTGTGAACTGAAGGTAATAATTGAGAACAAAAGGTTCTAGTAGCTGCCCAAGAGATTTTTATTTGTAGAATCAGCGGACTACAATCCAGAAACATGTGATTTGCCCCAGGGACAACAGGCTTTTATTTGAATATTGTCCCTCCTACGTGCTTTTCAAAAGATGAGTTAGATATAGAAAGCATATGTTATGGAGAATAACACCTCAAGTGATTTTCAGAAGATATCATTGAAAAGCATAAATTGCATTTCATGCTCTGAGTTGTACTTGCACCATTATTTTTGTGTGACATTAAGTGTTAATATAATGACCGTTAATTTTTGAGTTTCAGATGTTTTAACTGTTATGACCGATGCAGTTGGTAAAGCTGAGTTTTTTTTTAAAGGGAAACTTTAAATAACTGTCATAACCTATAATTTTAAGTGTTATGTTTGAGATACAACTCTAAACTCAGGATTCATACTACCAGTTCTCAAGAGGTTTTATATTAAGCTAAATGAAACATTTTATTAATTTACACAAGTTAAATATATACACATGGCTACAAATTACTACGATCACAACTTTTAACAAACTCCCAAACTAATCTCTATTAAAGGCAACAGCAACCCATAGACTTAACCAAACGCCAGGCAAAGCATTTTCATCTTAAGAATTCAAACTTAGGTTCTTTTCACTTTGGTTCCTGTGGAGCCAGTTGGAGGCTTGCAGCTGCTTTTGATCTCACATTGCCTCTGTTCCACATACACAAAACTGCTGAAGTTGTACCTAGCACAGCCCATTGAATGTAAATTCTCATTTTATCACCAGCCTCTTTGAACTCCATCTTTTAACAATAAAATCCCTTTCATAGTACCAATTTTATTAGTAATATAAACATATTGCTTGGTCTCTGCTAGCTAGGTGGTAGTTTTCACCCCACTTCTTGAATGCTCTATTCAAAAAATGCAAATGCACACTACCTCTCTGTTTACATCTCAAAACTAGTACACATCAAAGTACCCAGACTAGCTGGCTTTAATCCAATTAAGTCACACCCACAGACTAAAACTCTATTTTAAAAGAAAAATATTTTCCAATAATATTATATGCATTAATAGCTTCATGACGTAACACAAATGTGGTTCTACTGCTAGAAAAATGTTGTTGATGCCATCAATAAGTGCTTTCTTACCCAGCCACAAGACTGAAAAGAAGTGGGCATCACTCTTCAGGAAAGGTGTTAAGGCTTTGGAGAGAGTACAGAAGAGATTTGCCAGAATTGTTCCAGGGATGAGGGTTATCACAGTTAAGTGGAGAGACTGGAGGAGCTGGGGTTGTTCTCCTTAGACCGGTCAGAGAAGGCTAATGGGAGATTTAATAGGGGTGATTCAAATCGTGAAGTGTTTGGATTGAGTAAATATAGAGGAACTGTTTCCAATGGCTGAAGGATCGATAACCAGAGGGCACAGACTTAAGGTGATTGGCAAAAGAAAGAAAGGCGACATGAAGAAAAACCTTTTTACACAGTGTGGTTAGGATTTGGATTTTTAAAACCTATTTTACAAAGCATTTTCAGGTGCAGTAAAATAGCTTTGTAAAGAGCCCTGGCCTGTTGGAGATTGTCTACTCCACTAATGAGGCTTATAAACCAATTGTCAATCTATATTGATCTCTGTTTGAAAAGAAAATGGTAATCCATGATTTTCATACCAAATCTCTTGTTTTTGTTTAAAGAGGTTGACCCTTGATTTATGAGATGGTGAGATTGGCATGTTTGAGAGAATGAGACTGAAGATTGTAAACCTGGGTCTGTGTTCGGGAATGTTTATCGCAAAATATCTGTATGAGCTACCTAATGTGGTACCACAGGGGATGCTGTTTCCTGTAAGCTGGACTGCAAAACTGTGGAGAGCCCATGTAACCATCTCTTCCTGAAATCAGCACTTATTGTTACTGGGGCGTTTCTGTCCCTGTGCTGCTTCTGATATAGAAAGGCGGTTTTGTTTCACAGCTTCTCTTCTTTGTCGCTTCCCCTCCAGCACAACAGAAACATCCTCAGAGTTGTGTAGAAAATGCAAGAGAGGGACAACTTTCCCACAACTTTACAAGGTAAGGGATTAATTATACGAGGAGATCCGCGGTATTGTAATGTGTCGGACAGCAGAAAACCTGCAAGACAATTAATTCGAGCAATGTTTAAACATTGGTCATAGCCAGGGATGAATCTTCAAAATTTGAATATGAGTAAAAAGGGAGGAAATATGCAAGACAACCAGCTTCTGCAAGAGAAAGATAGGATAACATTTTGCGTAGGAACTTCCACTTTGCAAAAATTGTCACTCCATCAGTCGGCACATTTGAGCATAATCATAAACCCATTGTTGTGGTCACTTTGACAAACGGACCACAGGAGTCTCAGGTACAGGTCACGACCATTTATTCGAGCAAATACAAGGAGAGAACCATCTCAATGCAGCTTGAGATAGCACTCTGCTAAATTACAAGTATTCAGCATATTTATTCATTATTGGTCACGTACAAGAACAGTTTCCAGATTCCGATCTCGTCAACATATCGGTTTACATTAAACAGACATCTCTGGTAACAGGTACATGCATCGTATGTCCCTATTTTTCACCCAGGCAGAGTCCTTCCCTCTATCTAAACTAGGACCATCTGTTCTTCCCCTATCTGTTGAAGAGCATACTTAATCTTAGTTGTTATTGCCATCCTCTGACTCCAGTCTGGCTCCCAAGGCCTTTCTGTTGTTTGCAGGCCCTAAAGCTGTGCAAGGTTCACCTGGTAGCCTTTAACTGTTAATGTGCTTGGTAGCACTGGCTGCCTGGAGATTTTAAGTAATTCATTCCCTTTCAATAAATTCTCTCTTACCATAAATTCTTACTTACTTTCTTCCCCCTAACACCCACGATTAGTTCCTCTTTTTTAATTCTCCAAATGCCTTCATTGCCTCTCTCACTCCCTACTTCCTTTCCTTATTCCTTATTCCGTTTATTTAAGTTCTCATCCTTGTGTTCAAATTCCTCCATGATCTCACCCCTCCCTATCTGTGACCTCCTCCACCTCCACAATCCCGGTACAATTCTAGCCTCCAGCATGTCTCCCACTACCTTTGCCTCATCATTAGCAGCCATGCCTTCAACAGCCTGGCCCTGATCTCTGGGACACCCTCCCTCCACACTCTCTCCTCCTTTAAGAAGCTCCTTGGCACCTTCCTTTTGATCAAGCTTTTGGTCACCTGTCCCGATATCTCCTTATTTGGCGAGGTGTCAAACCATCCTGTGAAGTGCCTTGGGATGCTTCACAAAATTAAAGGTGCTACATAAATGCAAGTTGTTGTTGTGCCACTGTGTTTTACATCAGGCTGGGGTATTCTGCAAATATCACTATTCTGCAAAAGTGTTCAGTGTGCATTTGTAGGCAAATTTCAGCGAAGTGTAAAAATAATAGGGTAGTAATAGTGGGGGATTTCAACTTCCCCAACATTAACTGGGTTAGCCATAGTGTGATAGGTTTAGAGGGAGCAGAATTCTTAAAATACATCCAGGAGAGCTTTTTAAGCCAGTACGTAGAAGGTCCTACAAGAGAGGGGCCGGTCCTGGAATTAATTTTAGGGAATGAAGCTGGGCAAATGGTAGAGGTATCAGTGGGGGAGCATTTTCTGATAGTGATCATAACTCCGTTAAATTCAAGTTTGTAATGGAAAAGGATGATAATGGGCCAGAAATCAGAGTTCTAAATTGGGGGAAGGCCAATTTTAATAAGATCAGATATGATTTGGCCAGAGTGGACTGGGAGCAGCTACTTTTAGGTAAACCTGCGTCAGAAAAGTGGGACTCATTCAAGAAGGCCAACATATTCCAGGTAAAGACAAAGGGTGGGACCAACAAACCCAGGGAACCCTGGATGTCGAGGGATATACAGGATTGGATAAAGAGAAAAAGGGAGGCTTATGGCAGATACTGAGGGCTCAAAATAATGGAAGCCCTAGAATGTGTAGGGGGGAACTTAAAAGGGAAATTAGGAGAGCAAAAAGGGGGCATGAAGAAACATTGACAGGTAAAATAAAGGAAATCCAAAGTTATTTTACAAGTACATTAAGAGTAAGAGGATAACTAGGGAAAGAGTAGGGCCCATTAAGGATCATAGTGGTAACTTGTGTGTGGAGCCTGAAAGTTTAGGTAGGGTTCTAAATGAATACTTTGTGTCGGTGTTCACAAGTGAGAGGGACGACATGGGCATGGAAATCAGGCAGAAGGACTATGATATAATTAAAGAAATTAGCATAGAAAGGGAGGAGGTTCTAAGTGGCCTGGCAGGCTTAAAAGTAGATAAATCTCCAGGCCCGGATGAAATGTATCCCAGGCTGTTGAGTGAGGCAAGGGAGGAGATAGCAGGGGTGCTGGCAATAATTTTCAATGCCCCTCAGGCCACAGGAGAGGTGCCAGAGGACTGGAGGACAGCCAATATGGTACCGTTATTCAAGAAGGGAGGAAGGGATAAACCAGGGAACTACAGGCCAGTCAGTCTAACCTCAGTGGTGGGGAAACTATTGGAAGCAATTCTGAGGGACAGAATTAATCTACACTTGGAGAGGCAGGGATTAATCAAGGACAGTCAGCATGGTTTTGTTAAGGGGAGGTCATGTCTGACCAATTTGATTGAATTTTTCGAAGAGGTGAACAGGTGCGTAGATGAGGGCATTGCATTTGACGTAGTCCACTTGGACTTCAGCAAGGCTTTTGATAAGGTCCCGCATGGGAGACTGATACGAAGATAAGAACCCATGGGATCCAAGGCAATTAGGCAAATTGGATCCAGAATTGGCTGAGTGGCAGGAAGCAGAGGGTGATGGTCGAGGGGTGTTTTTATGACTGGATGCCTGTGTCCAGTGGGGTTCCACAGGGATCGGTGTTGGGTCCATTGCTGTTTGTGGTATATATAAACGATTTAGACTTGAATGTAGGAGGGTTGATTAGTAAGTTCGTGGATGACTGGAAAATTGGTGGGGAGGATAGCCTTAGATTACAGGAGGATATAGATGGGCTGGTCAGATGTGCTGTCAGTGGCAAACGGAATTTAATCCAGATAAGTGTGAGGTGATGCACTTGGGCAGGACAAACAAGGCATGGGAATACACAATGAATGGTAGGACCCTGGGGAGTACTGAGGATCAGAGAGACCTTGGTGTACATGTCCACCGGTCCCTTAAGGTAGCGGGAAAAGTAGGTAAGGCAGTTAAGAAGGCATATGGGATACTTGCCTTTATTAGCTGAGGCATAGAATATAAGAGCAGGGAGGTTATGCTGGAACTGTATAAAACGCTGGTTAGGTCACAGCTAGAGTATTCTGTGCAGTTCTGGAATCCGCATTTTTGGAAGGATGTGATTGCACTAGAGAGAGTGCAGAGGAGATTTAACAGGATGTTGCCTGGGCTGGAGAGTTTTAATTATGAGGAGAAATTGGATAGACTGGGGTTATTTTCCCTGGAGCAGAGGAAATTGAGGGGGGACCTGAATGAGGTGTATAAAATTATGAGGGGAATAGATAGGGTAGACAGGAAGGAACTTTTCCCCTTGATGGAGAGATCAATAACCAGGGAGCATAGATTTAAGGTAAGGGGCAGGAGGTTTAGAGGGGATGTGAGGAAGAATTTTTTCACCCAGAGGATGGTGGGAATCTGGAACTCACTGCCTGAAAGGGTGGTAGAGGCATAAACCCTCATAACATTTAAGAAGTATTTGGATGTGCACTTGCGATACCATGGCATACAAGGCTATGGGCCTAGTTATGGAAAATGGGATTAGAATAGTTAGGTACTTGTTTGAGCGGCACAGACTCGATGAGCTGAAGGGCCTTTTTCTGTGCTGTACACTTCTATGACTCTATGACTCTATGAGGTTGTGGGAGAGTACATCTATATCAGAGTTTGTGAAAGGAAGGAAAGATCATTAAATGTGGACTGGTATCAAATTGTGAAATTTCTGAGAGGAGACACCAGTGTGACCCTGAGAAGCCAGCACCACTGAGTCATAGAGAGTCATAGCGTCACGGAAACATTACAGCAGAGAAAGGGGCCATTGGTCATTTGGCCCATTGAGTCCATGCTGACTCTGTAGTGCAATTCAGTCACTACAGTCCAGACTCTATACCCGTAGCTCTGCAAGTTTATTTCCCTCAAGTGCCATTTGTTACGACCGGTCCCGGGTGAGGTTCCACCAATTTGTTATGATTCCAGATGAGGTACCCCAAATTGTTATGCTCCCGGGTGAGGAGGGGTGAACTGACTCCCTTTCTTTAGTCAACCCCCTCGGTTGGGTACAACAAGGTCAATTTAAAAGGGATCCCTTCCATTGTGGATATCTTTTCCCAATCCAAATGCATTATGTTTTAAAAGGAGCCAATTTAAGCTGCCTTTCTTGAATCAATGAAAGAGTGAGTTTATTAGTCACTAAACATGAGAAAAAATAATAAAAATGCAACACACACACACACAGATTAGAAAATGAGAAATTGAGTCCAAAAATAAATATTAAAAGGATATACAGATCAGTGCTTTGGCTTGACTGGGAGGATAGTTGGTGAAATGTTACAGCTGTTAAGGTGAGTGATTCTGATAGAGCTGACTCTGACAGTTGAGCATTGGGTTTGGAGATTCTTGGTTCTGCAGGTTAGCTGAAAGGAGTTGTCCTGTTTCCTTTTCAACTGTGGCTTTGCTGACTTGTGACTTCCTTCCAGCAATCAGAGAGAGAAGACTTTTATACCTGCAAGCGCAGGGAAGCTCAGTTGGTGTTCTTCAGCTGTGACCTTCACAGCACACACACAGCAGAACAGAACACCAGACTAGCACACAGAACTCGGGCTGCAGTTGGCTTTTTTAAACCCCTTTCCTTGTGTATTCCTGGAAGGGAAAAATTAAACATGTCTTTCGCCCAGGTGTGTTTTCTTTTCAACTCAGTTCATGTTCACAGTCTGGGATATAACTCAACAGGAGGTGGTTTCTGCTAAGATGGTAATCAGCCTATATTACCTCCGCAACCACTGGAGATTACAGTTCAGTTTGCATTGTATCTTTTCTTCTGAAGTGCCTCTGTCTGAAGTAGGCCATGTCACACCTTTTAAGTACGACATTCCATTCTGTCTGAACTAGTTGGCCAAGTAATTCACATAGGAATTTTCCAACAAGTGGCTACCTTACAGTCTCAGCCAGCTTTTGCTTTAATGTCCTTTAATAAAAAAAATGTATCTTACTTAAAAGTTCAATAAGTAATTCAGGAATAGGGTCTGTGGTCATGACACGTTCCAATTTCCTTTTGAAATCATTGATTGTTTCTGGATCCACCACCCTCGTACACAGCGAGTTTCCCACTCACTGCATAAAAAAGCTCTCCCTCACAGCCCCGCTGTGTCTCTTTGCCAAAACCTTAAATCTGTGTCCCAGAGGCAAATTTACTTTCAGAATGCTGTCTTCCATAGTAGATTTGGAGCTTGTAAAGGTGGAGGGGTGGGGGCAGGGAGCTGGGGGTGTGGTGCAGAATGATGACACTTTTGGTTTCAATGCCCCCGCAAAATACATCTAATTATTCAGTCCCAGTTGTTTTGAAAATTGCTGTTGAGACTGGGGCTAAATGGAGCTTCACTGATATGAGCTCAGGCTCTAGCTCTCTATGTGCCATATTGCTTTCTTAATTCTTTCATGGGATGTGGGCATCACTGACAAGGCCAGCACTTGTTGCCCATTCGTAGTGAACTGAGGGTCTTGTTCAGCCATTTCAGAGGACAGGTAAGAGTCAACCACATTGCTGTGGGTCTGGAATCACATGGAGGCCAGACCAGGTAAGGACAGGTTTTTAGCAACGATCAATGATGGTTGTCATGGTTTCCATCACTGAGACCAATTTTATATTCCAGATTTATAAACTGAATTTAAAATGTTGGGATTTGAACCCAGAGCATTAGCCTGGGCCTCCCGATTACTAGTCCAGTGACGCGCGACCGCTACACAGGATGGTGGGTTGGTGAAATGCTTTTTTTAAGACAACGGATAAATAATGATGTTTGTTTTAAACAGAAAGGGGACCCAGTTGTCATTGCACCAGGATATGAATTATCACGGACCAAAAGTAGTGTTGCTGTCTCCCTGTGTGATGAGTTTTTCAATCGGATTCAGCCACCGAAGCCATTTGTTTCAAGGTAGCTTTACTCTTATAAACTGTTGAATTACTTATTGGCAAGGGAGACAGGAAGAAAAAGAGAATGAGCTGCGGGATTTTGATCTGTAATATGCACTGAGAAAATATATGACCTATTGCACTTGTGAATGGCTCAACTGCTGTATCTCTGTCTAAGCAATTTGTGTAGCTTGTGTATATGTGTCACAGCTCCTGTTTGCTGTATGTTCCCCTGCCTCCCTGTACTGTACAGTTTACTACATCTTCCCCTGTCTCCCTGTACTATACAGTTTGCTACATCTTTCCGTCTCCCCATACTGTACGGTTTGCTACATCTTTCCCTGTCTTCCTGTCTCCCTGTACTGTTCAGTTTGCTACATCTTTCCCTGTCTCCCTGTACTGTTCAGTTTGCTACATCTTTCCCTATCTCTCTGTACTATACAGTTTGCTACATCTTCCCCTATCTCCCTGTGCTGTACAGTTTGCTACATCTTCCCCTATCTCCTTGTGCTGTACAGTTTGCTACATCTTCCCCTGTCTCCCTGTGCTGTACAGTTTGCTACATCTTCCCCTATCTCCCTGTGCTGTACAGTTTGCTACATCTTCCCCTATCTCCCTGTGCTGTACAGTTTGCTACATCTTCCCCTATCTTTCTGTACTGTACAGTTTGCTACATCTTCCCCTGTCTTCCTGTACTGTACAGTTTGCTACATCTTCCCCTGTCTTCCTGTACTGTACAGTTTGCTACATCTTCCCATGTCCCCCTATGCTGTATAGTTTGCTGTATCTTCCCCGTCTCCCTGTAATGTACAGTTTGCTACATCTTCCCCTGAGGGATTGGATTATACTTGATAAGAGTTTGTGTGCGGACTATTGGAATTTATGGTACTCTTTCTGTTATTAATTCAGATTTTTATCTAATTTTTCAGGCCGCCATCAGAAAACCAAACGTGAGTGTTTATATATAAAACAAGCCGCAATTTATGGAGTGACAGTGTGCCCACTTAAACTCAGACCTATTTGTTGTTGCACGTTGAATTCACTCCGTTCTTTAACCTCTCTTTTTACCAGATTCAGAAAATATATTAAAAGGACTTTAGCAACTTAGCTATGAAATTGTTTAAGGGGTAGAAGACCGGGATTGATGGTGAGTAGATATTTCTCTGGAGAGGAGTGTGCAGTGGAATATCCCAGGGACTGGTATTAAGACCATTGTTTTCCTTATTTTATGTATATTAATGTCCTGGACTTGAGAATAGGGAGCACAGTTTCAAAGGCTGCGGAAAATACAACACTTGACAACATAACAAATAGTGAATGTGACAGTAACAAAAACAGAAAATGTTAGAAAATCTCAGCACTTCTGACAGCATCTGAGGAGAGTGAAACAGAGTTAAGGTTTCGAGTCCGTATGACCCTCCTTCAGCTCTGAAAAAGAGCCATATGGACTCGAAACGTTAACTCTGCCTCTCTCTCCACAGATGCTGTCAGACCTGCTGAATTTTTCCAGCATTTTCTGTTTTTGTTTCTGATTTCCAGCATCCGCAGTATTTTGCTTTTATCAATGTGAATGTGACAGCAGCAGGAGAACATGGACAGGCTGATGAAATGGGTGGACTCATGGCAGATGCAACCCGACGCAGAAAAGTGTGTGTAACAAGAGCAGCGACATGGAGGGACAGTGTAATCTATCTGTCCCTAGTTTTAGGGGAGTGCACAAACAGAGGGAGCCAGGGGCTGCGTATTCACAAATCTTTGGAGGTAGAAGGGCAAATTGATAAGGTGCTTAAGAAAGCAAATGGGACCCTTGGATAGGGCCAATGAATATAAAAACAAGCAAGTCATGCTCAACCTGCCTAAGTCTCTGGTTATACCTCAGCTAGAGCACTGCGGCCAGTTCTGGTCCCGACGCTTTAGGATTTACCAGGATGATACCAGGATTGAAGGAGTTCAGTGATGAGGGGAGATTGGAGATGTTGGCATTGTTCTCAGAGGGTAGGAAGGTAGATCTATTTGGGGTATTCAAAATTATGAGAGGTTTCAAAAGAACAACTATAGGGAGAATCTATTGAGAAAATAGATCGGAGTGTTCAGAGTTAAAA
>NC_135889.1:8723295-8790795 GCF_964194155.1 Cetorhinus maximus | reverse complement strand
ACAGGGAGTCTTTTGGGGGAATGTTTTGTAAGACTAATTTTAAGTGTATAACTGTAACCTTGGGTGCCTAAGTTTTCTTTTCATCTTGTTAATAAAACATCTACTTTTAATTTTTAAAATCCCAAAACTGTTACCGGACTTGTTGCCGCTGAAATCAGTACACTTCCTTCTCATTTTCAGAATACAAAAAAAAGAGTGTGGCCCATAAGCCAAGTTTCCCCCTGGGGTTTGGTTTGCACAGCAATTAACATCAGCTATGGTCATAACAAGAGGGCATGCCATGATTCATAGTGGTGTGAATCTCTCAAACTCATCATCATTAGGCTCGACATCTCTGTCTGGACATATTCCAGGAGACATTGGCAGAAGTAATGTCACGGGAACCCAGCGGCATAGCATGAAAGCTATTTAGAAACAAGCTGGATTGCATTTCAAAGCAGTGTCAATGAAATCTTCTTGATATTTCAATGCAAGAAATGGTGGCAAAGTTTCAACCCCACGGAGTGTAAAAGTGTCCAGGAGGTCACATATGGACAGGAGCAATTAAATCAATATGCTCTACACCAGGGGAAAAAATATTCCTCTCAAACCTGAGCGCTCCTCTTGCCTTCTGCCGGAGAGCTGAGCTCTGGCGCAGTCTTTTGAACCAGTGGCATCCTTCTGGAAAGAGTCAGTGCATCATAAGACAGAACACCATGTAGTAAATAATGGTGGGGTTAGTTTGAGCAGAGTGGCTGCTGGCTAACCTGGCTCCCTCCATGTATGAGTGACAGGTCACAGAGGGCGAACAGCACGAGATGCATAGCCGCACATTGCTCCAGCCGGCAGCAACAATATAACCTCCCCCCCGCACCCAAGGGTGAGCCCAGGGCCAAAGCGTTCCAGTGCAGAGGGTGGCCCGGACAACATTTCGTTCCACTGCCACACAATACACAATGCACCATCTTGGAAACATTGTACAAAACCCATATCAGAAAACAGATAAGAAGAGCACTCATTGTGACTTTATTTTGAAACCATTCCCCCTGTTGCCTCAATGAATGAATCTCAGTTGGGAGCTTCTTCCTCCTTGCATCAAGCTAAGCAATGAGGGTGCAGGTCCCGCACTTGTGCGCATGCAGTGCATTAAAGATGGAGTAGACCAAACAAATGCAGAAAAGAGTTTGCACCACCCCACCCTCACTTGCCCTGCCTCCTTTGTTGCTGATGCTGCGGTGCATGATGACATCATCGCACACATGCGCAGGCTAGATTCTGGCAAACAAGGAAGCCTATATGTACAATGGAATCCATAGCTGATGATGGCAGCGGTCTGAGCTTCCGCTGCAGATGATGGGTGGCTGCTGCTTGTGCTGCAACATCAACCATCAGGCACTACATCATAGTTGGGTCCACAAATGTGCTGATGGAATTGGCCACCAATTCTAAGCTGCAAAAGATGGGTTCCAAGTTCTGTGCAAAGCCCAAGCCAAGTTGGTGCTGGACTCCTCCATACTCCTTGACATTCAGCGCAGACGTTCTGGCAGGCTTCCCAATGCACCAAACATTCCATTGTGCATACCCACCAATATTCTTCTCTAGGCTGCCTCACTGAAGTGCTCATCTGACTCCTCTACAATGGAACCCATGAACAACCTCATCCTCTGACAAGGGGCACCTCCTCCTTGTCCCCTGTCCTGGCTACAGCCCACTCATGCCCAGTGTGTCACCCTGTGCAGATCCCACCTCTAATCTATCCTCTAATGTTTCCTACATTACACCATGACTACACCTCGAAAGCACTTCATTGGCTGTTAATTGCTTTGAGATACCCTGTTGCGAAAGGTGCTATATAAATGCAGCCTTTATTTTCTCTTTCAGATATGCAGAGTGTCAGTATCCGAGCTAGTAGCTGCAAGTGTAAAATTAAGCAATAGTTCTGTCTTTGCCATCACTGTTGTCTTGATGTCCTCCCACTGCCTATAACTTAACATGTTTTTTGTATATACCCTCCATATTGTTGCCTAATTACATGGTTTTGTGGTTTGTTCTTAATTTAGTAATTTTTTTTTCTACAAGTATACAAAACAGGTCAGCCATTCGCCAGACTTCTGGGGCTCCTACAGTCGACCAAATGAGAGCAGATTACAAGCAGAGTGAAATCTCCTGTGTTTCCTCAATTCCACTAAAAAAACACACAAGGTGTTATACCCAAAAATGCTGTCGAATATTTCGTTGACTCCTGAGGAACAACATTTCTCACGATCTTATGATGTGGGGCAAATGGGTAGGGTTCACTGAACGGCCTGAACCAAGAGGACGATCTAGGGCCAGGCTGTGCTAGAACTGAGCTAGGGAAGGGGAAAGCAAAAAGAGTCAGCTGTCCGACACCAGCCAGCAATTTAGTTGCGGTGCAATGACACGTTTTGCTTTTCTCTAGCTTGGTTTCTACCTGAAGAAAGCATTCTGAACCAAAACAGCAGATGAGGTGCAATCTGAGGATTGAGATGAATTGAGATGATCACATAACCCACAACATTAAAGCATATTGATGGCTCAAGTCTGATTTTTTTTTTCCTGTAACATGTTAATATGTTAAAAGACTCCTGTGACAATTAGACTGTTCAGGACAGGAGATAGTTAAAATCCTGAAATCTCTCGAAATTGAGAAGAAGGATGCACAAACCTGCAAGCGACTCCCTTTTTTTAAAAAAAAAATTCAAAAATTTCATTAAATTCTTTTTAATGGAAATTTCCTATCTTAGGAGTTCTGGCATTTTCCTCAATGCCTTGTTAAATGTCCTCATATTAAAGTCTATCAAACAGGTTTGATAAAATAACAATAGGGAAAATACTGTAGATTAAGGCAAGTATATTTGTGTATTAGGCATTGTGTTTGCAGGCATTCTATTAAGTGTTATCTGGACAATCCCTTTGCTGTTTTTGCTGGCTGTATGTATGATATGACAGTCCATCATATCAGCTCACAACACCTGGTCTGTCTAAAAAAGCAGTAATAATCAAGGAGCAAATCACCTGCCCCGACTCCTATCAGACACCGAAAATACTGTCATCTGCAAGCAACATGTCAGCAACAAAGGTCTGTTCAGCATTAGCAACTGATGGCTTCATCTCCATCTGCCTATCTTAGTTCGATAAATCCATTGACCACGTCTTTCAACAACCCCCCCTGCCTCCCCTCAACATTGTACTAACCTCATTTATGAATCCGCTGCCCAAGCATCCACATTGCTGGGGAGTCACAGCAAGGTCAGAGGAGATTAGTGGAGAGCTCAACTCATAGAAGTCTGCTGTTTGCAATTTTTTTTTTTTAAGAACGCATTCCATGAGACAGAATTTTAAAAAATCCTCTTCTATTTTATAATTTCTTGATTTGCACTTTGTTTAGGGCCCTGCAACAAATGCTGCATCAAAGCAACGTACCAGTGCATTAAATGAGTCCAACTGGCTCCATTGTTGCTTATTTTTATTAGATGCTCCATCTAATAAGTAAATTTTGGCACCCCATCCACCACCTTAAACATTCAGCCCCTCCTGCACACACTGGCACAGGGTGCACTGCACCAACTCGCCAAGGGCTCTTCAACTGTGCCTGCCAAAGCCAACCTCTACCACCTAGGAGGATAAGGGCAGCAGATGCACAGGGACAACACCACCTGCAAGTTCTCTGCCAAGCCGCACATCATGCTGACTTGGGAATCCATGGCACTCCTTCATCGCTGCGGAGCCGAACAGCACTGTGGCGTAGTCACATCACACAGGCTGCAGCAATTCTAGGTGGCTCACAACAACCTTCTCAAGGATAATTAGGGACGAGCAAGGAATGTCAGCCTTGCCAAGGACGCTTGCATCTCGAGAGTGAATTTAAAAAAAAGTCATTTTACAGTGTGCAAGAGAACAGTTGAAACCATTGCATGTTTGGTTCCCATCTAAGATAAGAAAAACGAGCACAGACAATGAAGGTAAGAAAAAATATATATTGATCCCAGCTCACTCCACTTGCACAGGTTTATGAATCAGACTTTTGTTTCAGAATAACTCTGTTGTCTCCAGGCCAGAGGTTACATCTGCGGCATATCTCATCAGGAGCACAGAGCATCCCTTTTCAAGGAACTCACTGCTTTGGCACCAGCCTATGATAATAAATATCTATCATTCAGAAAAAAACTTAAATGTTAATAACAAAGTGGAATCAGGAGTATGGGGGAGGGGCAGTAGTTGCAAAGCAGGTATGGGCGGTGGGGGTGGGAGGGAGCGTGGAAGGTTTTGTTCAAAGCACTGCCTTTTAAAACACAGCAGATTCAACATTTTATTTGACGGTTTTATACAAATGTCAGTCACTGGTTCTTCCAAGATCCCAAAGGAGCGAAGGGTGAAGAGAAACGTGTTGGCGTAAGGGACACAGAATTGTCTTTTACAAGTCATGGCCCTCAACTCAAAAAGCAGCCCTGTCTGAAAGGGTAGAGGTCTCTTCCCCTCTGGGTTATGGTGCATTTGAAAGGGTTTTAAAATTTGATCCAAGAGACCCAGAATGGATCAGAAAAGTGATCTCCCCTCGACATTTAAAGGGAAGGTAACCACAAAGAAATCCTCAGCATGTTCCAAAAGAGCTTCTGTCATAGGGATGGTCACCCACGAGCTGTACAAAAAAATCGTGCGATTCAAAAGCAAACACAAGAGAAGATTTAAAGCACAGATAGAGACCATTTGGCCTCTACCAGCTCTTTTAAAAGTCTGTCCAATTAGTCCCAATCTTAAACTCTTGCCCCATGGCTGTGCATTTTTAAAAATATTTTTCAAGTATATCCAGTTCCCTCCAGAAATGCTATTGAATCTGCTTCCACCACCCTTTCAGCAGATCACAACTCACTTTGTGAAAACATTTCATGCCTCTCGTCTCTGCTTATTTTGCCAATTATCTTTAACCCTGTGCCCTTTGGTTACCGTCCCTCCGCCAGTGGAAACAGTTTCTCCCTATCTATTTTAAAATCCTTCATATGATTTGAAATACCTCAATTAAATTTCCCCTACTAACTAGAACAATCTCAACTTTCCCACATAACTGAATTCGTTTATCCCTGGAACCATTCTGATAAATCTCCTCCGCATTCTCCCTAAAGTTCTGGAATCCTTTCTAAAGTTTGGTGTTTAAAATTGGACACAATACTCCAGTTGAGGCCGAACCAGTGATTTATAAAGGTTTAGCATAACTCCCTCGTTTTTGTATTGATCCCTGTACTGATAAATCTAAGGATCCCATATGTTTTTTAAAAAAAAACAGCCTTATCAACTTGGCCCTACCACCTTCAAAAGGTTTGTGTATGTGAACACCGTGGTAATTTAGTTTATATTGTCTCTCTTCGTTCTTTCTTGCAAAATGCAGCACTTCTCTTCATTAAATTTCATCTGTTAGACAGGTAAAATGGGCAGGCAGCAATATCCTCCTGATTTCTGCTACGCCTGTGAATACTTCTGTCTGGTTTGACAAACAACCCTTCACTATTACTCTCCAGTTTCTGCTTCTTAACCATACTACCACTGCCCCTTTAATCATAGGCTTCAACTTCACCAATAACTCTTATGTGACAACTTATCTTCTGAAAATCCATATAAGGACATAGGAGCAGAAATTAGGCCATTCGGCCCATCGAGTCTGCTCCGCCATTCAATCATGGCTGATAAGTTTCTCAACCCCATTCTCCCGCCTTCTCCCCGTAACCTTTGATCCCCTTACCAATCAAGAACCTATCTACCTCAGTCTTAATATATACACACAACAATAATACACACATCAACTGCACTACCCTCACCAACCCTCTCCATTATTTCATCACAGCTCAAGTTTGTCAGATAATGATTGGCTTTTAACAAACTGTGCTGACTGCCATTTGTTAACCCATTGATCAAATAGTGTGGTTTTCCTTGAATTATGCACACATGAATATTCATTTCATATATTCATAAAAACACTGATCGTTCATTTTCAGAAGGTATAAGACCCAGTTAACATATCTAAACACTTGAGAAGCAATATTAAGCCTAATTAGAATATATCAAAGGTTTACATTATAAGGTTTAAAATAAATACCAGGGAAATATTACTAGCTCACTTTGCTCTGACAATCCAAAGAACCCTATCGACTTGTCTAAACACATCCCTTAAACTCCTTCTCTCTAGAATGGCCTACTGGGCTTGTAAATACATTTTTTCTCTGATGATTCGATGCATATGCATAAATTAAGTAGTTCTGCACAAATCTTCACTCTTGACCTTTTAATTCTTAACTTGCATCGCCTTTTATTCGAAATCTGTCCTCTTATTTGAAACCTGTCAAGATAAATAATGTGCCTGGATTATATCCATTAATATCCCTTGATCTTAATATTTAAAATTAGATCACCTTGAAATCCAGGTTCTATAAGAAAACAAGCCTGACTTCCTTCAGTTTTTCTCAGCTTAAGTTCCTGACTACCATACATAATTTTGGTTGTTTATTTCAGGATTCTGTGTGATTTTAGATTGCTTGTTTTCAGAAGTTTTGTATTGGTAATGTCCTCCAGATACTTCACATGCTTATCCTGCAAATACTGACACTCCCCCCGGCCCCTTCCTGCAAGTGCTGACAACGCCAGAGATTCCCAGTCCTCACTTCTGAAAGGTCTACTATCCAAAGGAAAAGAGCAATCACTGCTGGAAATATTTTACTCCTTTAAAGCAACCAAATTAAGTTAGCAAATTAACGAGCTGCTTTAAAGCATGTGTCAGACCCCAAACAAGACAGACAAATTTAATTACTCAGGAATTCCCTCGCAAAGCTCAAGAGGTCTCGGTTCCCAGGTGAATTAGGTGACAGCTCAGTACTTTCAATCTGGTCTGATCAACGGGAACAAAATCCATTTTGATTTTTATTCTGATCTCCTATAATGCTTAAACCTTATTTGCCTGGTTTCTCAAACTGCAGACAAACTGTGGACTAAAGAGCAACAGCTTACACATTCTGATGCGGTTCACAGGAATATTAATTTGACACCGAGTCACATAAACAGATATTAGGGCTGAGAGTCAAAACACTTGGTCAAAGAGACAGGTTTTAAGGAGCATCTTAAAAAGGAGAGATAGAGAGGTGAAAAGGTTTTAGGGAGGGAATTCCAGAGCTTAAGGCCACGATGACAGCTCAAGGCACACCGCTAGTGGTGAATGGATGAAAATTCTGGATGCACAAGGGGCCAGAATTGGACGGTTGTGGGCTGGGGGAGCTTAGTGATAGCAGGGGTGAGAATTTTAAAAACAGGTTTAGTCATAATAACTGCCAGATCTCATTCTTGACAAACATGCTGCAACTTTAAAACTGTGATCCTATGCTGATGATTTTACATTGCTGCACGTGCAACTGTACCTGCCACCTACTAGCCGTTATTTTTAAAATCTTGTTAGGCTTTTTTCCATTATTTGTCATTACTTATTTTAGCCCCATGGGTGTAGGAATTTCACTTCTTCCCTCGAGCTACTCTACCAGTTGATTTCCTGGGTCAGTGCACGTCGGCACTGAAGTCAAAGTGGGTTTCGACAGTTGGGGTAACCAGAGCTAGGCACACAAAACATAACTTAGCCTCTATTTTCAAGTCATACGTTCTGTTCCTGCCTTTATATTATAAAGTCCTATGTCCACATTTATAATGGAAAATGCCAATGCAAACTTATCATGCACAATTGCACTCACCATTTAGTAGTAGCACAATAATCCACAGCTGGTGGGACTGAACCAACTGAACCAAGCTTTAGGGGGCATTTCCCACTATGAATGTGGGGACAAGAGTTTATAGCAGAAAAAGTTAACGAGAAGTATGCACGGAAGCTCTGCATGATCTTCCATAGCACAGCACATTGGGAGCTGTGACTAAATGTAACCTTCAGGTGAAACAGGGTTAGGAGGAATACAGGAGGAGAAGGGGGTGAGTGCAGGAGGAATGAGCAGGTAAGGTAGAATAGGAGAAGAGTAAGGCAAGTGCAGGGCAAAATAGGTAGGAGGGAGAAGTTGGTTGCTGCTTTACTGTGTGGTACACCACTAGAATATGGTTGATGCCAAATAAGTGTCTAGGGACAGCTGATTGGCATGCGCTGTTCACCTATTGGAGGGAAACACTTCAGCTGTTTGGATAATGCCCATCACCTCCCAAGCCTTAGCCAGCAGTCTCATGGCCTCCAGCACTACTGGCTTTCCTTGCTGGCCGTTAAGCACGTAGAAATAGAGGAAAATGATGTAGGAGTATTCCTAATATCACTCTTGTATCATTGGCATTCAATTTCTGGGGACCATCCAGAACATAAAGGGAACAGGGCTGTACACATCTCCATTCCTTCTTGTGGGAATTCGCAGAGGAAAAATCAGCCCCAGGCTGCCTTAGAAAAATATCAGTATGTAAGAGAAATTATGCAAAAAAAAGTTACAAACTAAGTTATACCTGCCCATCAGAGTTTTCATTCCTGGTCATTGTCTCATTGCTGTCTGTGGGAGCTTGCTGGGCACAAATTGACTACTGTGTTTCCTACATTACAATAGTGATCGCCTTTCAAAAGTACTTCATGGCTGTAAAGCACTTTGGTGCATCCTGAGGTCATGAAAGGTGCTATAGAAATGAAAAATCTTTAAGACTAAAAAGGTGTAAACAGGATTGTAACTGAAGTACATAATAATAAATATTCTGAACGATCACTTGTTCAAACTATTCACAAAAGGAAGATACAATAAACAAAAACCCCACATCAAAAAAAATAGAGCACCAAGGTATAATTAAAGGCTCATATGAATTAGATGACAATTCTAGAAAGCTGAAAGGCCTTAAAACAAATAACTCCTCCAGGGTTAAAATGGTATTTTATCCCAGAGTGCTGGGAGAGGCTATTGACTTATAACACACCGACATCGAATACGAGGGAGTCAACAGGAACTGGGGAGGCACAAATAGATTTGAAACAGGCTAATTCAAAAAGCATCACAAAATAAATTACATTCAATTCAATGTAAAATAATTTAATTGGTTATCAGGAATAAACTTGAGGAACACCTGTACAACAATCCACTAAGCAGTAGTTAACAAGGTTTCGGACAAAGATCCAGTCTGACTAAACTTGTGTTGCCACTTGTAAGAAAATCAACACGTCAACTATGGTAATCTCTACAACACTGTGGGCAGAATCATCCGTGCCCGCTGGCGTCAGGTGTGTTCGATGGCGTGAGCGGACAATATGGCAAAAAGGTCAAAAATCGGTTTCATGACGTCGTGAAACCATCCACTTAGCCCGTCGATCGCCAGCCGCGTTTCCCGCCATCGGACGTTGGGGACTTCATTGTAATACATCAGCATATCATTATAAGGCTAACCCTCCAGACTCCTCCCCGCTCCCCACCACCGCTGGATTGTCCGCCCACGTCGGCGTGATTGCACACTGATGAGATTCACCACAGCACATAAGAGGCGTGCACTTGGCAGGCTGCACTTTGAGGGGAACTCAGCGGTGAGTGCACAGTAACATTGCGCAGCGCTCGCCAGGATTGCCTGTTGGACATTGAGGTTGAGCCACGTTGGGGTGGGGCAAGGTGCGGCCAAAGGCTGCCCTAGTTGAGGTGACTTTGGAGAGTGGGGGATGCAAAAGTTACCCTGCGGTTGAAGGTAACGCACAAGCACGTGCCGGATTGTGGTGGTGGGGAGGTGAAGGGAGGGCGGGAAATGGGTGAGTTAAGCGGCCACGCATTAGGGACATCTTGTATAAAGTGACCATTCCTCTGCAGCTGAGACAGTTCAGATGCAGCCACATTGATATGATTGGAGTTGGGCCTCTAGCTTCTCTGTCCACTCAAGCAACGCAGAGGCATGAAAGTGCCACCAAGTGCTCCACAGCTTTTCACCCCTCCGGCACAGACTGCAAACCAATGAGCATTTTAGTGGACTGCAGTACAGTTGAATGACTGGGCACGATGTACAATCTCCTCACTAAAGCTGGCCATGGAGCAGTCACTGGAGGAGGCGCTCACAGCCCCTTGCAATGTCAGCATCCCGGTTTGGACCAGTCTTCCCCATGGTTCAAGCTAACAGTGCAGCCTTGCAGCACGGGTTAGGAGAATGCCTGTGCCTGAGCTGAGAGCACAGCATGCAGTCCAGTGGGCAAAGCTGCTGCCAATCGGTCAAGTGTGGTGGGACGGAGGTGGCTGGGGTTTCGGACAGCCATGCAGTGCGCTAAACTCTGGCCATCCAAGTGGGGATTCAGGTCAAAATATGGGTATGGATAAGAAACTGGTGAAAGAACAGAAGACAAGTGTGGAACAGAGGGAGAATCTCAAGGAGATTAGAGTTGGGTGCCTTACAACTAAATGTTGGGACTGTATATGCAATTTGCATATACACAGGTGCATTTTATTGCAAGACTGTGAAATGTGATGGGCAGGGTGATTTAGTTAGGTGGGAGCTGAAATATCACTTTGCCCACAGGGGTTCAAATTTAGAGATTAACTCTGTGGCGTGTTTGTGGCAGGTCAGGCCTCACATCGCCACATGGTGGTTTTCTACTTGTAATACATTTGCATCCACAAATACTCATTATATTCACATTTTTGCAATTATGTCCTATCTTCATGTTAAAGTCAGCAGCGCACGAGAATCTCGTGGCACCCAGTTAATGTTTGTTTAAAGGGGTGATGTCCAACGGTTGGTTTTGTGCAGTTGTGTCTGAGGTCAGCGGTTTTCCTTGTTGAATTCTGCAGGAGAGGAGCAGGGAAATGACACTTTGCATGGAGGCTCAAACCGACAAGGGTGAGACAGTGGCGAGAAGGGTGTGGAGTGGGGATGAGGGCATGGAGGAGAGAAATGGGAAGAGGCCGACATCCTGGGTGTGGTGGAAACCGTCGGTCAAACTAAGATGATGAGGGGCTTAAAGGGTCATGTCAGTACTGTCCACTTGTGGATCCATCTCAGGGTGCTGGCTGGCAGAGTCCTTACAGAGCTTGGAGTTCACCTACAACATTTCAATTATCCCCACTGAGGGTGATCTCGGACAATGCCCTTTACAATGCATAGAAGGGCCAACTGAGCCTGCAAGTGGCGAATACAACACTGGGTGTTAATATGAACGTTCAATAAAGATTGAATGTAAAAACACAATATTACAATAAAGAAATGTCCCTAACTCCCCTGTAACCTTCTATGTGTGCCAGCCATGAGGCGTGACAACACATTTAGCTCTAAGCTCATCTAACAAATAACGATGATTCACACATGAATAAAGTGAAACCAATGTAATGTGAAATACTTATGATTCTGAAACTCAATGGAAATTGGTTAAATTGGCAGATATATCAAACTGGGGATGGTGAGGCAGTGGAATTAAAGGAAGCAACCACGCACTACAGAATGAGTTAAGCCAAGTATGTGAATGGACTGAACAAAAGTCGAAATTTAATACAGATATGATTTGCACATAGAAAGACGGGCATTGTAAAAAAACTTCATAGATTGTGCTGAAATAGCGAAGGATGAAGCTGACAAAGACTGCAGCGTTTAAATTGATTTAGCATGTCCAGCCAATGCAGAGCAGTAACAACAAAGCTAACAGGATGCTGACAAGTGGACAACCAAAACAGTAGAATACAAATCAATGGAAGTCTTGACCAAAGTGTACACAGCTCTGGTCAAACACCTTGTTCTGGTTACTGAGAAACAAGGCAGTGCAGAACAGCCGTAGTCTGATCCCAAATGTCAGGGATCTGAGTTGAGGCAAAACTCAGGAAACTTGAGGCTTTTTATCCTGGAAATGAAAAGCCTGAAAGATAACCTTATTACGGATATACAAGATAACAAATGGTATGGAAATATAATAGTCTTCCAAGCATGAAAAAAATCCCATGGCACTATTTTGATGAGGAGCAGGGGAGCTCCCCCGGTCTCCTGGCCAATATTTATCCCTCTACGTATTTCAATAAAACAGATTATCTGGTAATTATCTCTTTGCTGTTTGTGGGAGCTTGCTGTGCAGAAATTGGGTACCCACACCTCAAAAAGTATTTTGTCGGCTGAGGTTGTGGAACGTGTTGTACAACAGCAAGGTCTTTCTTTTAAGCAAAGTGGTAGAGGCAAGAACTCTGGAAACAGTTAAGAAACAACCAAATGAATAAATAGAGGGAGTGCAGGGTTCATCTGTAGTGAGCTTAATATGGGTTGAATAGCCTTCCTCATCTATGTATATTGTGATCACACCAATAAACTTACTATGTAGAGGGGTGGAATACATCAATAAATAAACCCAGTTGCACCCCAGTCGTTCATTTGGTAAACAGCCAGGAACGGTGCATAGTGGCAATGTTTCTGGACTAGTAATCCAAAGGCACGAGTTCAAATTCCATAAATCTGGAATAAAAAGCTAGTTATCAGTCGTGGTGACCATGTAATACGTAACTACTGGATTCCATTAAAAGCCCACCTGGTTCACTAATGTCCTTTAGGGAAGGGAATCTGTCGTCCTTAGCTGGCCTGGTCTGTGTGGGATTCCAGATTCTCAGTGATATGGTTGACTCTTAACAATTGAGTGGCCATTTTACAAGTGGCTCAGCACCACCTTGTCAAGGGCAATTAGTGATCGGTAATAAACACTGGCCTTGCCAGTGACACCCACATCCCATGAGTGAATAATAATGAAAAAAAATGTTCTAACATAGAACTGAGTAGTACAAATCAGGAAGTTTCTAGTCTATGCAGTTGGTTAAATTGAGTGGCACAGAGGTAAGAGCTTACAATTGGCCATGACACTTCCTATGCTGAGACTCTGCATCTGAAGAATATCCATTTAGGTATCAAACAACACTCACCAACTTGTGCAACTATACCACAGCAGAAATTCAGTGCCTTCAGGAGAAAATATTGGTTGGGGGGGGGGGGGTGGTATTTGCTTTAATATGTCTACATTCAGAACAAAAACAGACCCATTATGTTTATGAAAATAGTACACAAATACAGAAATTCACAGATAGGCGAAGACATAGAATGCAACAGGTCAACTGAAGCTTCATAGGCATGCAATATCACAATTATTAAAAACCGGTGTGCTTAATGCATCAACAAGCTCTACATGTATATGTGTAACACACCCGAAAAATGACACCAACGACATACATTAGAAGTCAGATGTAAATTTATTTTTAATTTTATTTCTACATGTAACAGAGAATCATGCTGGGATTGTTAATGTGAAGTGGTACAGTATTAGTGCTGGTACTCATGCAGTGATTACAGTATAAACTGTTCATTACACAGTGGAATGTTACCATGGGCTCAAGGTGAACAATCTCCTAAACACAACTTGGCAAATTTCCCTCATCTAAACAATGTCTGCCTCTGTCTGTCTCTCTCTCTCTTCACTGTAGCTCCAAGAAATATATTTCACTGGTAAGGTATTTTTGCTTTTTTAAAGAAATTTGTCAAAAGATGCACACAAATTAAACATTCTAACCAAAAAAAAAGTTATAATTTCTCCTCTATATGCTGAAGTCGTAATTAGTTACTGCTATACTAGATACGTTCAACAGCATTACCATCTCTGAATCCCCCACTATCAACATCTTGGGGGGGGCGGTGGTTACCATTGACCAGAAACTGTACTGGACCAGCCATATAAATACTGCGGTTACAAGGGCAGGTCAGCAGCTGGGAATTCTGAGGCGAGTAACTCATCTCCTGACTCTCCAAAGCCTGTCCACCATCTACAAGGCACAAGTCGGGAGTGTGATGGAATACTCCCCACTTGCCAGGATGAGTGCAGCTCCCACAACACTCAAGAACCTCAACACCATTCTGGACAAAGCAGTCCACTTGAACGGCACCACATCTTCCAACTTAAACATTCACTCCCTCCACCACTGACGCACAGTGCCGGCAGTGTGTTATGATATACAAGATGCACTGCACCAACTCACCAAAGCTCTTTCCAAACCCACAACTCCTACCACCTAGAAGGGCAGCAGATGCACGAGAACATCGCCACCTGCAAGCTCCGCTTTAAGCCACATGCTATCCTGTCTTGGAACTTATCGCTGTCACTGGGTCAAAATCCTGGAACTCCCTTCCTAACAGCACAGTGGGTGTACCTACACCACATGGACCGCAGTAGTTCAAGAAGATGGCTCGAAAAGACAGCTCAAAGGCAAAGAGGGAGGAGCAAAAATGTTGGCCTTGCCAGCATTTTTCATCCCATGAAAGAATAAAAAAAGTTAGAATTGCTTACATAACATAAATGGGAAAGCTGGATATCATCATATATCCAAACTATCCAGGCAATGTGACGTTAGTTCACTCAGTTTCAGGTTAACCTGTGGCAATTGCGCACTGTCTCAAGCCCACTATGCCCATACAGCAGTGGAGTTTAATTTTCCTAATATAGCTTGCCTAGTTTTGTCTATTTTATGAAATACGTATAATACTTGAACGGAGATGCACATTAGACTTTTCTTAGATCCTAAACTTACTCTTCAGTGTTGAAACCTTAGCAACCTAAGAACTTAAGCTCTTTACAGCCACAAAACCAAACTCAGAAGCAATAAAAATATTGTAGCAATCTCGTACACATTGCTTCTGCAGTTTGTAACTTTGCTATGCCTTTTCATAAAATAAAAGGAAAGAAAATTCCAGGAGTCTCTGTGTTGTGCTTTTTTAGTCACACCTGACAGTAAATTTTCCACCTAGTTGTGCCCTTTCGTGCTTTCTCCATTGAGGTGGTACATGAGTTACACAGCACCCATAGGTGTGTGGAGCAAGGGAGGGTTTATTTTATTCACTGTGCTGTGTTAAGTGAGGCAGCAGGTGTCAATCAATGCACAGAAAAACAGGTTGAAAGGTCACACATCTTAAGCACAATGGGATGCACACAGATACATACAGGAGTGTAAAACATTACTTGTCGACAGAGGGAAAATGAACTGTCACTTCCATGCCGGTACAGCCCTTACATACTTCACATGAGCACCTGGATCTTCAGTACTGCCGAACATTAATTATGCTGTAATGGGACACTGTCCATCAAATGGTCCAACTTTAATAGGAAGAGGAGGATGCTGAATCAATAACACCCACTGGAAGTTCAGTATTTGGACACATTGAATTTATGCCAACTGAAATATAAAACTGTAGAGAAACCCTGTCCAGGTTCCTACCACTGTTCGAACTGTTGCTAAACAGGTGAATCTGGTTTAGAATATATATATATATATATATATATCAAATCAGAAAGTCCAAAAATATCTTTCTGTATGTTTCTTTTATATGATCAATTATTGTTTATGCTATGTGGATATATGCTTGGAGTAAATAAAGGCAAGAACAACTGCACCAATGTTAGTCTTCTCTTTGGTGCCTCATGATTTCCAGTGTAATGGTTTGCCCACAGAGCAATTATTATTGCAAATTCAAAAATGTAATTCACTGTGTGATGTGCTCAGAGATTTTGACATGATAAGGCACTATACAAATTAAAAAAAAACTCTTGTTTTTAAAATGAATTATGTCTATAACATGGGAAACCAGTTGGCAGAAACCAATCTGAGACAACCGTAAACTCTCCCAAATGATCAATGCTTGTCTGATCTCGGCAAGCACTTCCTTAAGAAGCAATGCTATGTTGAGCATCATTTTGGTTAGTGCTGACTGATGTTTTAAAAACTGATATTAACCAGGGTGCCAAAGTTATTTACAGCGGATTGGGTTTCAGCTATTTTGGAGTAAACAGGACAAAGTGATGACAGATATTCTCCATTTCCTTTTATCTACGGCACTGTGGAATTGTCAGAAGAGATATTCTATGGATAAATAGTACTCTTCCTTTGAAAGTTTCTTTGCCACCTGTATTCACATTCTCTTGATCAAATGCCCTCAAACTACAATCATTTTGCCCAAAATGACGTTCTCAGCCAGAATTTTTTTTTTAAAATTCTTAGGTGCCACTTAAGTGCTCACTCATGGAAAACATTTCCAATGTTTGGCTAACTTGTTGACATGCCGACAATGTATTTATTCTGCACCATGGAGGTTACTAGAGTTGCTGGGGGCACAAGTAACTTCTTACCAGAGAATGACCAGACATTTTAAATGCATCTGCATAGGGAATAAAGTGGTGAGGTCAGGAAGGAATTACTGCGGCTTCACTATTTTCACTTCTTCACAGATGGGTACAATAGTGTATGTATACAGAAGTAACATTTCTGGTTAATATTTGCCCATATTGTACCTACTTTATAAAACAAGACAATATCAATACTGAATACAAAGTTACTTGAATCTAGTGTTTTTTATCTCAACTTCCTCAACACCAAATAGCTTTTGTTTTTGGCTGTACTCTAGATAATGTTTTGAGGTTCTATGGTTCACTGACGTTTCTCTGGAATTTGTTGATTAAAGGTCTTTTTTTTGTTGCAAGCCTTTCAATAACAGTGAAAATGCTGCCTACATCTGGCCAGGTTTACTTATTTGTGGGTACCATGCCTAATTTATGAGTCACAGTCTCCGAATAAGCCTTAAGTATTTCGGATTGTTAAGTTTTTCATTGCTGCCAACCAGTGCACTTCTGGCTATAAACTCCCCAACTAAAACATATTTTGCCATTTTAAACAAAACTTCTCCCTCAATTTTCCCAAGAAATTGCTTGCTGCCTTTACAGTGGTTAAGTGCACCAACTTCTACTAACTTTGCTCAGTAACAGCAGCTTTTTCTTTTGCATCGTTATGTTTGATCATACAGCAGAATTTTCTCTCAAAACTAGCTGAAAATTTGGCCACCAATTAAAATGTTCTCCTTTATTTGTTAACGATGACCTTCTTTCATATCACACTAAATTAATGGTTTACCCAACAATAGATTCCACTATTGACGGTGAACAACTGACTGACACAAATGCATAGATATTTGGCAGCAGAACAGGTCACAAGGTACTGGCAAATTCCTGCTCATTGATTTGGAAGCTGGCATTTACTTTGGTGTCAAAACTAGTGAACTGACAAATGCTGGAAAAGTACTACAAACTCCTTGAGGTCTGGGTCAATGTGGAAAAGGGGATTGGAAGGAAGATCTTTCACATTTCAAAGTGAACAAACTAAAATAACTAATGACTAAAGACTCCATAGCCATTATATTCAAAGGCCAGTTTGATATTAATTGCGCACTGCTGCATTTTGAATACTTGCAACATTAAAAAAAATAATCTTTTTGAGCTGTTAAATTTTATTTCATACTTTTTGCTTGTATTTGGAATGTCATTTTCCATTATGAAATAAATGACATCTTAATGGGATTGATTTGTTTAAGTACAAGGTGAATTAAACAAACATTGTATTCACTGAGGTGCTTCCAATGGTTGAGTACAAAATTACATTACAGAAGACATTGAAAGTTGTGTTTAAGCGATTGTTCCTTATAAAATTAAAAAGGTCACAAAAATAAGTTTACAGAAGAGAATATTCGACTAGATTTCCTTGTGAGGCAATAAAACACGCATAACCTCCTCTCCACCCCATGATGTGTAAAGATCTCACCACAAGATACTTGACAATACACTCCCAATGTGTGGAGAAAATTCACATTATTGACAATAAGGTCTCAGTCTGGACAGGGCCATTGTGACAGAGCACACTTAACTGATGATACCCATGGCGTGGATGATATCAACAGGGTTTGGGTGGGATACCAGATCTACTATTATACGAGACATTACAGTACTGCTTCTCTACAACTGTGATAAATATTCTAGTTAATTACATAAAATTACATAGAATTTACAGCACAGGAACAGGCCATTCAGGCTTTGCCAGTTTTTATGCTCCACACGAACCCTTTCCCACCCATCTTCATCTAACCCCATAGGCATAATCTTCTATTCCTTTCTCCCTCATACACTTACCTAGCTTCTCCTTAAATGCATTTGTCCTATTTGCCTCAACCACTCCATATGGTAGCAAATTTCACATTCTCACTACTCTTTGGGTAAAGTTTCCCCTGAATTCCCTATTGGACTTATTAGTGACTATCTTCTATTAATGCTCCCTAGTTTTGGATCCCCACCCAAACACCTTCAAAAAGTAGAAACAACAGTTAAGTTGAATTTAAGACTCAAGAAACTGAAGTAGTACAGCAAGCAAAGGTATGTGAACTGAGATATCAGTGGAAAGGCGTAACAGTTTGTGCTGGTTTGAAATCCATTTCTATTTTTAATACTACAGTAAAATTCCTAAACCCGAAATTTGGCTGGCTATGACAGTCGATTTTGTTTTTCATTAGATAATCATTTACATTGTCTATCAAACTATTTATCATAGAAATCAGCATTCCACGCCAATTTTAAATGCTGCAGTAATTACTTTTTTTGATTATAGCACTTATTTTCTATCTTAATATGGAATCACAGTCGAATTCTTCAGATTTTTTTCTTCTTCTTGCTTTTCTCCCCCATGGAAAGACAGAAGTGTCTCCACATCTCTCAATACCACACTGTCAAGCAATGTGAATCAGACATTCTCCGACCACTGCAACACTTTGAAAAGAAAACTTTCAAAGTGGGTCCCATCATTTATCGGTTACTCACCCAGAGCAAACAGTATTCAAAGATCGCAGACAGGGTCCCAAATTCTCCAAATTTGCTGTTTTGTGGTCCAGCTGGTTGGAGAGTGAAGTCGGACCTCCCTTGGAGGTCAAGACCAACCAATTTAAGTATTCTGAAAGAATCAGATTTATCACCTGACTATAGGGCTGCTTAGGAAATTATGCACGTTAAGCTCAAATCCCAATAAAGTGTAGGACCCCATCTCAGACCTCCGCCCAAGATCTAAACTGTTAACAGTATTGATAATTAAACAATTTTCAGGGTCCATATTGAATCCTGTACACCTGAAAGCATTACCACTTAAAAACGCATGTGTCCAAAGCTAGCTTGCACCACATTCCCCTTTACTTAATAGTTTTGCCTGAGCTCAACTGAAGAACAGTGGGCAAAGTTGAAAAAGCAGTATAGACAAAAGGACAAGGGGGTGGGGACCCACCGTGCAATATCTTGCCGCATGGTTGCCAATACTGCCTTTGTCATGCTCAGATAGCAAGAGTCACATGGAGCATTAGGTTTGCTCACCATGTCCTTTTAAGCAGTTAGGCACAACCCGTCAATTTTCTGGGATCCAGGACACAAATTCTAATGATAATAAAACACTACAAACAGTTAGCTATGCAAAAAGGTACACAATACAGATGAACCTCAAGCACATAACTCATTCATTTAAAATGCAACCCTCATCATTTTAATAATACAAGTATTAAGAAGCAACAAAAAGCTGACTAGATACTGCTAAATTGTTGGTTCCAGCAAGATTGACACTGCTGACTGATGCACTACCAGAAGTAGGGTTGCATAAGGCAATAACTAATACAGCATTTATGTGCATGTATATTTTATAAACAGACATGGCAATGAATAATTCTGTATCTCATAAAATGGTTTTGGAATATCTGACCATAAATATGTTGAATGACTTACACTTGGTTATGCCAGACTGACAGCGGGCTTAATTCCGCTCACTTCAAAATGACCATAATGACAGCATTAACAACAGCTGTGCTTTCAGTTAAGCAAAGGCTCAGATTGGAGAAAACAAAAACCAAACAGAGTATATATAATAGATCATGTAACAAATAACAAGTGAGGTTAAAGGGTACATTGATCCTGTGTGAGTACTGTCAAAAGTGGGCTCTGAAAAAGACTTGAAACATTAACTCTGTTTCTCCCTCCACAGATGCTGCCAGGCCTGCTGAGTCTTTCCAGCATTTTAGGTTTTTATGCCGTCCACCTGCACTGACTCCACTCACAAATAAAGGGCCCAAGCTCAAGAGTTCTCACAGGACTGCAAATCTACTTGTCTTGGGTCTTGTAATCTGATGTTGAATTAAGTATCTCCCATTCTGGTCACTTAACACTGAGAGCCAGCTTCACAAGTCAGCATGCTAATCTGCACAGGTTCTGAAGCCAGTATCATAACCTACTGACTGACATGAAATAACAGCAGAATTGCTCCCCAAATTTAAGTACTGGCTACAATTATTATTCTATCAGTTTTAAGGAAAAGCTAAAGCTTTCTAACCACTGATGTTAACGCACTTGCAGATGTGCAGAACAGTAGGTCTCCTGCTTGGAAACTGGCATCCAGCCACAGAAGTGTTGCCAGACCACAGCATAAACATGGAAGTCATTTGAATCTCAATCTCCTGGATCTGATCTGTTAAGCAAAAGTGCCAAAAGATAAGATCAATATTATGTACTCAAGGCATTCAGTTTATGCTACCACCAAAACCTCTTGATTGGTTTAGTTCCAAGGCAGTTACACAGTGTAATGGTTGTAACTTGGCAGCAACACACTTTGACCTTTCAACACCAAGGTTGAGGATCTTGTACAAGAGGCTCTGCCACCCCCAAAATAAAATCATGAAACTAGAATTGTTCCACTTGTAATTCAACTAGTTTTCAAGTGTTAGAATCTTGGTTAACTTGCATCCCCCTTTTATTTCTGTGACACATGACGCAAACCTTTAATGAATTACGATTGATTGTTGTACTGTGACCCTTTACACTCGCAGATGCCTTCATTCAGTTGCGAAGGTTTAACGCAAGGAACATTTGCATCAAAGCATACGCTATTCCAGTTTATACAACAAAGAAATAAACACGCCAACAGTCGTGCATGAAGAAAGAACAAGGAAAAAGCAGCAGGCACACACGTAAGACAGATAGCATCCCTTTTATGGCTAGGCTAGGCTGTAATTTAAAATTTACCAAAATGCACTTCAACACTTCATTACATTTTTTAAAAATACATTTTTTTGGACTTTGATTTGTAAAACTGAACTCTTGGTTAGCTGCTCCGACTCCTTGTGAAAGAACTGTCACACAACAGTGCTGAATCTACCTGGACAATTTACAGTTGAGGGCTTGTCAGAATCAGTTGAATGCAACTGTATCATTTTGCAAGAGATGCATCTATACCAACAAGAACCACTGAGATCACTGTAGTCTGCCAAGTTAAATTATGACCTGTCCTTAAAGAAAACACTTCAGTTTGAATGCTACATTGGAATTGACTTGCAAATAGACATCGCAGCTGTCAAAAATAGAGAGCCCCCCAAACGTGCTGAATCAAAGTACTACACTTGCCTGTGATGGTTCTGCTAACTTAGGGGGCTTGTACATCACATCCCCATTATCTAAAAACAACCAGTAGACAGTTTGCCCTTTCTGTATCTTTACAGGAGCTCCCACACCACCCTAAGTCTAAGTTCTCAAGAGTTTTGCTCATTATCATGATGATGTTTACCCCGAGAACATGTATAGGGAGAAACTGTATGATTTAGTGCTCCTGCTGTAGCACTTCACAAAACAGGAGCGGGACTGTGGGTATGAGTGCACAAGTCAGCGTTCCCCAAATTGTAGCCCAATTGATTTTCTGTCCATTAGAAAATTGCATGGACTGTGAATATGGCACACTGACCTTTGCATCTCAATTCAAAACACATGCTTCCCCCTTCACAAGTAGTTCTGTTTCAGGAGTGCTAAATTGCAAAACTATAAAGACCAGTTCTAAAGGTTGAAACTAATGATGACTATACAGGTTATTTCCTGTATATAATATTTTCAGAAACAGAACTCAACATTGTCCTTTCAGAAACTTGTCCTTTCAGAAACTTGTACCATGTTTTAAACCAGCATAGCCTAGGGAATGCTCATAAATATGCTCAATGCTGCACATTTCAATTACAGCTTCAATTACTGACTTTATCTGCCAGTTTAGAGGCCAATTAAAACAAGTATTGTGTACATTGCTTTTTGTGCTATTTTAAAAATCTAGCTGATAGCCAAGAAAAGGGACGCGCCTTTGTTTTAAAAAAAGGAAATTTAAAAAAATTAGTTTAAAGTTACAAGTTAATAAATACATCTGACACATGGAATTCCAGCAGCTTTGCATCCTTAAAAATCCCAACATGGGCTCAGCCAGACAGAGCGAATTGATCCTGTTCAATGGGCTTTTTCACCCACATGCCTAATCCGCTCCTCTGGAACTCTTTGATCAAGGACTCCTTGGCAGCTTGATACTCGGTGGCAGCCTGCTTTGCTTCATAGTATGAACTGAACTTCTCTTGTTTGGATCGATGCAAGAATGGCAACTGCAGGGATGGGAAAAAAAATGTGAGTGGGGAAAGACAGGAAAAATTGACTTACGTGGATTCCATGTACCACTGAACACAAATGGAAACAGTTTTAGATATGATGATTCAGTTAAGTGCCTCCATTTTATTTTCTTTATAGCTTTCCCCACAGGTATTACAAGTCATAACAACTGAAAATGGCATAACGATTGTGGACATCAGAACTGAGGAACAAGAACTTGAATTCTGGCCAACCCATTTTAATCTCTCCTGCTGTAACAATTAGAGTTTTTTTTCATTTGGCTACCAAAGTGTCTTTTGAAAAAAACCAGACATGAACAGCACGATAGCCACGAGACTAACGGATTATAATAAAACCTAACTGGCTCATTCAGTGAAGGGAACTTATCACCCCTACATGGTCTGCTTTCCTTGCGACTCCAACTTCATACTTTCTGAAATGGCCTAGCCAGACTGCACCTGTGTTAGCTGGCAAGGGAAACGACGTGAGGAAATAACATGCTGAATTTTAATTTCCAGATACCTAGCTGTTGCAGACATGTCTGTCCAAAAGCAGGTGTGACCATTGTGCAATCCTTGTGAAGACAAAGTCTCATCTGCACGGTCAGAGTAAACTCTGTTGTGTCATGCAGCACTATGGCTGTGCTAAGCGGAAGCGGCTAAGGATAGGTCTCACAGCCTTAAACTGGCAATCTATGAGTTATTGTGGCATGTCAGCAATATCCTTTTTATGTATATATCCAATTCCCTTTTGAAAGTTACTACTGAATCTGCTTCCATCACTCTTTCAGGCAGTGCATTCTTCATATCGTACCTTGCCGTGTTAAACAAATTCTCCTGAACTCCCTCCAATTCTTTTGCCAATCATCTTGATTCTGCATCCGCTGACCCTCTTGTCAGTGGAAACAGTTTCTCCCAAAACTACTCTTACCAAACCCCTTCATGGTTTTGAGTGTACCATTTTAGTTTCATGGGCCAGCTGGGTCTCAATTTTCTGGTTTTCTACAGCCAGGAGTTGACCACAATTAAGTTGTCGTGCACACGATTGAACAGATGACACCAATTTAATAGCCAACTAATTCACAATTGCAGTTTCAAGAAAAGTCATTTGATAAGGAACCAACAGCCTAAGAGAAAGTGGTGTACTGAGTGTAGTAAAAATCCAAAAACCATGAGAATGGTCAGGTGTAAATTTAAAAGAGAGACTGGACTGACTGCATCAGTCTCACTTTGCTGAATTTAAGGGTTCTAAGTAAAATGAGTTCAGCCAGTTGCAATATAATTTTTTGACAGGACTAAACTATTAGTTTTACTCAGAAAGGCTTCAGGGTAGGTATTGTGAGAAATGGGAAATGTTCTTCTCACGTGGCTGCGAATGCAAGGCACAATGCTGGTGAAGATTTACTCTGAATCTTACCCATGTGTACCCAATGGTGCAACATGGAGGATCTTTATTGTGCATCTGGCCACAAAGTACTTAACAGGAGAACATAAAAGGAAGTTTACCATTTGCAGTATTGAATCTCTTAGAAGAAAAAGCTTTACATGCTCTGGTGGGCTTTAAAATGGAAAATAATTGGTGGGATTAAAAGCAAATTAAAATAAGAGTGGGGGAAGGAAAGGGAATTACGAGGTATCCTTACCTTTCCATGCAGACGTAGCCAGCGACTGTGCAGAACGTATTTACATAATCGAGACGGACGCCCCATGTCATCTTTTCCTGTCATGGCATTAATGACTTCCAGGCCCGAGTCATCCACGACCCAATTGACACTGAAATTTGGTGCCTTGCCTGGTTGGCGTGATTCAGTGTTACTAATACCTACAAACAATCGACAGACGTTCAGTCAAGATAATGATCAAATGTTGAAACTATGAAATAATGGAGCTGTATTTATCACCTTAGCTTCTTAATCATGGATTCAGTGCAGAAATTCATTAAAACAGAGCTTATTTAATCACATTCTCACAAGGTGCAGCCTTAAAAGAGCTGCTCTTTTAGAATATCTGAACACATCTGTAACAAAATGAGTTACTATCTATTTTTTATCCTTCAGGGAAGGAAATCTGCCATCCTTACCCAATTTGGCCTACATGTGATTCCAGACGCACAGAAATGAGGTAGACTCCTAACTGCCCTCTGAAACGTTCTAGCAAGCCACTCAGTTCAAGGGCAATTAGGTATGTACTACAAATGCTGGCCTTGCCAGCGATGTCCATATCCCATGAAAGAATGAAGTCTATAAACATTCTATACACAAACATCACACACAAAAAGCGCACTTCTAAAGCCACCGGTACTTGGATCTGATGTTGTGAAACAGGATGCTCTCGAATCAACATGCCCAGCACCAGATAGGAATAAAAAACTGAAAGCAGCAAAAACCAACACCACCACTCTAGCAATAATTGGACACAGTCCAAAATGGAAACAGGTGATTCACAGGTGCAAATTCCACAACTGCCGAGATGGCAGCACTGGTGGATGAGGGCTTCCAGCTTGAGTTCGACAGCTGTTACTCTGCAGCCACTCCATTCCTCTGTACTGATACCTTAACCTTCAACAGCCGATATTTTTACGGGTTATGAAAATAGAATTTTGCATATGCACTTGTAGAGCTTAGCATTGGTTCTGCTGGGATGATTCATAACTTTGTGGAACCAGATGTGGCTGGAGAAAAATGGTGTCAATCCAGAACAAGTTTTCAGGGCCCACCAAATTTACTTTTACTTTGTGCTAACGCAAGTCCAATCTTCATGGTGAGTCACGTTCCTTGGAACTTTTTTTGGGCAGTTTGAGTTACGGCCTGTATATTGGGCAGATTAGCAAGGCAGGTTAGTGCTTGAAATGTTTTGGCTGTGTTGGAGGTTTTCAGCATCCGTTGGTATATAACCCTTCCTTACTATATCTATTATGCTGATGATGTTCTTTCAATATTCTTCTAAAGTACAGCTTCTATCCATCACTCAAACTCCACATCTGTGTGAACAAGGCTGAATGGCTCTACCCAACAATTAAACTCTATTTAAATGAACAAGGTTGGGATATGCTCACTCTAGTTTGCCACTACTACTCCACTATAGACTCCAGGTAAACTTTCAACGCATTCTGTTGTGTATTTGCTGTGATCTGAATGCATTTAATAAATTGGGCTGCTATGAGCTGGGCCTCAGTTTAGATATATGGCATTAATACCCCCATGACATGTTGCAGTCTCTAAAGTGTTAATTATTTCTAAGAAACCTTGTGAAGGATCAAGATCCATACCGAAAGGGACACAAGGTTGAAGAGAAAATCAGATAATCGGGGAGTGGTGATGCCAAGTATAAGAAAATTTTAAAGGAGCACTGCCCAAAGTTGCATTAACGAAATAGGAGAGGGATTTAAAAGAAAAGGTTGTGGCAGACAGAAGGCATTTGGTGAGGGAGGAGGGTGGCTAAACTTGTTATGGGCAACTTTCTCACTGTTTAGGGATTCTTTGTCATCACAATTTGCTCAATACTGGTTTACATTGACTTGAAAAAGTAAGCAGAACTTTGACAGGATTAAATTATTTTTCCTCATGAGAAGAAAGATTTAGCATCCTGAGGCATGCCAGACATTTCACGTTCAACATCAGGGCAGAACTCAACAGTGTAAGAAGGCACTGCCAGGAAACATGAGCAGCAACATTGGAATATCATTTTCAAACTTCCCTTCAAGTCATGGAACATTCCGATTTCGACCAATGTCCTTGTTCTGTTGTCATCACTAGATTGCTATCCTAGAATTTTCTAATTAGGACAATTGTGGGAACACCAACAGCATAAGGACTGAGACGGTTTAGGATGGTGCAACATCACCACCCAAGGACAACTAGGGATGGGTGATTAAAGCAGCAGTCATTATCACCCACATCCAGAGAATAAAAATGACAAGAAACCGGTCAATGCTGCAATGTGTTCCAGGCTTTTAAAACCTCCCTGGTAACACTGGTAGAATTAAAACACAAAATTGTCATCAAGGGGCAGATGTAACAGCACTAATTTTGTATTTTGAGTAATCTTTTAAATTTAAGCATGGTGTATTTTAAAAGGTTCCAGTGAAACCAAGTGCCATGGCTAGATCACAACCTAAGTAAGGTGAGGGAAGAAGTTTGACCTTTCCTGATTTTTTAAAAAAAACTTACATCCTCTTGGATGAATCTAAGGTTTCTGTTTCTACCATCTTAATTGGAAGAGCATTTCAAGCGTAGACCACTCTTTGTATGAATTCTCTTCCTGACATGTTCCTTTTTCTGGTATCCTGTGCACACTTACCTTTATCTGGTATCCTGTGCACACTTACCTTTATCTGGTATCCTGTGCACACTTACCTTTATCTGGTATCCTGTGCACACTTACCTTTATCTGGTATCCTGTGCACACTTACCTTTATCTGGTATCCTGTGCACACTTACCTTTATCTGGTATCCTGTGCACACTTACCTTTATCTGGTATCCTGTGCACACTTACCTTTATCTGGTATCCTGTGCACACTTACCTTTATCTGGTATCCTGTGCACACTTACCTTTATCTACAACATTTAATATATTGTATATTTCAACTGATTGCTACTTCTGTTCCTTGTTTTTCCTCCCAAAATGGGTTGCCTCACTTATTTCCACATCAACTTGTGTGTTTTACTGTCTTTTTCAGTCCACATCCCTGTTTTGTCAGAACCCCCAACTTTCATGTAGTCAGAAAATTTTGAGATTGCGCTCCCTTTGCTCAACTCATCTGTAGAGAGCACAAACATGGGCCCGGTACTGACTCAAGAGTACACCACTTCCAAACCTCTCCAATCTAAGCAATGTATATTTATCATGGCAAATCTCAGTAAGAATACAGTTGGAGTCTTGGCCTTCACGCTACAGGAAGGATGTGAGGAAATAGAGTACAATGCAGATCCATTAGGATGCTGCCTATGAGGGAATACAGAAATGAAGAGTCTTTTGGCTGTTTTCTCCACACAGTAGATTAAGCGGTGGTTTGATACAGGTGTAAAATTATGAAGTAATGGTAATAGATAGAGACAGGCAGTTTCCAGTGGTTGAGGGTTCTAGTATGATAAAGATACAAGATTAAATCCAAGTCATAACAGTTCCCATGTAGGATTAGGACTACTGCTGATATGGTGGAAAAAACCAAAGAAGATAGAAGGGCATGCTTCAGTGTTCTAATTTCTCTGCAAGTGACATAACAGCGAGAGCAGCATCACTGTTGAATGTAGTATACCTGTGGTCTACTTAAAATGTTTAAAACAGTTCAAATTTACCATCATTTAGCTTTACTAGATCAAATGCTTTCCATTGCTGAACAGACTATCGTTGTTTAAACTCAAAATTACACTATCAACAGGACAGAAAGCATTGGATGATTCCATGGAAGGAACATATTTAAACGAGACAATGTTGAAGTTGTTGTGTAAAAGCAATCATTGTGAGAAACAAGGAATGGCAGAACAAATGTTTCTGAGAGATTTAGATAACTAATTTGTTCAAAGTACTGGCACTCAAATCTGTTGGACTAAGCTGGATAACACAAGTAAATGGGCTTTAAAAAGTCAGTCAGCATAATTTCTCATCCTTAACGTATACGAGTTTGTGTTGGGGTCTGGGTCTGAAATTGAGGTGCATTGTATATGCATTTAAAAAGTAGTAAAATTGACTTGTTAGTTTTGCCCATGATGCATTCCTACTCCCAAAATAACTGATAGTATCATTTGTAATGCTTTGCATCAAAGTGTACCATGGCAGGCTGCAAAGGCATTTGGAGCCTATGGACAAGTTGTACAGTGTAATCCTCCATTCGTTTACACAAAATCCACACAAAATCTTCCACAAGCAAGAATCAATAGCATCCAAAAGGTAAAACATTGTCAAAACTCATCCTAAGCCAGAAGAGGCATTTGTAGTAAGTCTGTCTCTAGTCTTATTAGTCTCACCTTATACTTTTTCTCTAGTTCAAAATTTATGTTTTTACACTTTGGTAGGAATGCAATGCTCTCTAACATACATGATATTTATTTTACAATTTGATCCATTACACAACTTGCATCTCTCTCTCTCTGTTTTATTCTGTTTGGCATAGCCCAAGGGAAATTTAATGGATTGCCAGTGATATCCTTATTCAAGGTATTCCCCTGAATATAATGGCAAACCCCCAACTGGTTAATGATGCTTTTCAGGATAAGGAACTTGCCCCCTCAACTGGTTCTGACATACAGGTGACTTTAGTCGATACTTGACTCAATGCCATCTGAAGTGGCCTAGAAAGCCAGTTATAAAAAAATGCAAAACACAATAATAAAAGTAATGGGTGGACTTAAACCAGACAGTGATTGCTTCAAGATAACACTAAGGCAACAATCTCAGCACTGCCAAATCTGCAATGTCGTATTGTTGTCAAAATTCACGAACTCTCCTTAATCCCTAGTTATGACCGGTCTTGCCACCTGACTAGACCCACTAGAAATTGGCAGGTGGAGTGGGGGGAGCATGGGGGCTACAGGGCAGAGCATAGTGGTACACAGTTGGGTGGATGTGGCCCTGTGAGTTCTCAACACTAACTCTACAATTCAAATTACACTAAGGAAATCTACTGCTAATCATCACATCAATTGATGAACTGCTTTAACATCTGAACTGGCTGAGTTGTGAAGGATAAAACTGCGAGACTGAAGCTGCATCAGGGGCCTTGCACTTAAGTGCTTTGTCCTCACTACCCACTATCATAGGCACTCGTAACTGGTGAACTAATTCCATCAAGGCAGCAGTCCATATTCGCTGGCTCAAACACCCACTCAGTGGAGTGCTATAAACATACGCCTCCCAAGGAGTGTGGCAAATGCATTTATATCCTTGAAACATTTAAGTTTCAGGCAGAATTAAAGAAAGAGTGTCCAAGAGACCCGAGACACTTCCAGGCAATGTTTTGAAGCAGAATGGTGTTGTACTCAAGTAGTGAAAAGACTGTGAAGAACAAAATATCGCATCAACCCTTTCCAGGCTCAAATTGGGACCCGACTCCAGGTTTATATTAAAACTTTATTTGCTGTGTAGCTATAAGGGCTTCACTGCAAAGCTAAAATTTCCGTATTAGCACATCCTTGAAAGTAAAGGTTTGCGCTAAGTAACTGTATATCCAAAAGTTAGAGAATGATCAAAACCAAAATACAGTCATTCCAAAAATTACCCTTCAGAAATTTGATTTGGTGTGTGTAGAAATGATGTTCCAGGCCAAAGATGGACAGACCTCTTCCATGTACAGTTTCAATAAATTCACCCACTGCATAATCCTATCGTACCGTTTCCAATTCCAATGAAAGGATATACTTTCTAAGCAAATTTGCATTCACCTTGGAGTATGACCCTTGCTAGTCAACATAAAAGCTAATACAATATTTGAATTACATACTTCAATAGGATTAACTACTGTGGAACATAAAAATAAAGCACGCATTCAAAATCATAGACTTCCAGCCTGCACTCAAACAAATTAGTCAACCAAACTGCACAATTTCTGGCAAACCCCCATGTTTCTCAGATTGTACTTCCAAGAGGAAGTGTTAACAATAATAATAAAATTCACTTGACAGCAGTTCCTGCAATGGCTCTAAGAGCTGAATCGCCAACCTCACAACCCAGACATAGTTAACTGAATTCAATAACTTTTAAGCTTCATCATTTAGTCCAACATAGCAGATTGCTTCTCCAGTTGCCAGTCTCCTTGCTTGAAATTCTTGCCAGACTTTAGGAGATTACAAATCAGGCCATTTTCCGATGTGATGTTTGACCTGCTTGCAAGGCCTAGTTTTTTTGTGATAGATGGTAATCTTTTCCAATCTCTCAGCAGCTGCCTTTGCACATTAAATCAATCTTACTAAGGGCTGCATGGAGGTCTGGGGTCATTACTGCACAAAGGTCATATGCAGCCAGGCAGAACGGACTAAAGACCTTGGGCTTTGCACAGAAGTTCGCAGCTGAGAAGGGTTTAAATGGAATGAGACAAATAGGCTATTATACAGAGCCGATGCCAGTTTTTTTTCCAATATGCATCTTAACCCTTCAGTGGTCCAGTGTTTATAGGAAACCTTGGTGCAGAAATAAATGGACCAAAGAATACAACCTACTTGCAGAAATTCAATTTAATTCACTTGATCAACATGCTTCTTCAATTTCAACGATCAACGCAAGTTTTGTAATGTTTTCACAAACATAATTGAACCACATGCCAAGTCTATTAATTAAATACATATTGACGCTAAATAGCGCAAAGGAAAATTAAAAATAGTAAACCAGTGAGGAGGGCAAAAACAGACTAGAGAAGGAGGCTGACAGACTTGGAAATGAGTGGACACATGGCAGATCAAATCTAATGCTAGGAAGTGTGAAGTGATGCATTTTGAAATGGATCATGAGGGGAGACATAGATATAAAGTTATACATGATATAATTTTAAAAGATGTGCAAGAACAGAGCATCATGAAGGAACAGTGTCTCTCCCGGATTCTCCATCGCCCTGCAAAATCTTCCCTTTCCAAGTTTCTATGTACACAATTTCCTTTCGAAAGTTACCACTGAATCTGCACCTACCACCCCATTCCAGATCATTAAAAAGTTCTCATCTTCCCCTAATTCCTGCTCCAATTATCTCAAATCTGTTTGTTGACCATTGTGCAAATGGGAACAGTTTCTCATGATTTACTCGATCAAAACCCTTCATAATTTTGAATGTCTCCATTACATTGCCCTTTCACTCCACTAGGAACAGCCCCAACTCCTCCATTGTTTCTCCATAACTGGGGCCCCTTAAACCTGATATCACTCTGATAAACATCATCTGCACACTCTCTTGACATCCTTTAAATGCGGCAGCCAAAATTGGACACAAAGGACAGTCTTTACTGAAGCAGATGGGGATCTCGCCTGCAGCTGGAGAGCTCCACATCACCTCCTTTCAGGGAGGCCCGATAACAAACAACAATCAGGAATTTAACCGGACAGCGGTGGGCCATCCTCAGGATCAAGGACTCTGGGAGCAGGAGTCCAGCCTGCCGAAAGCTGCCAGCCAATCAGAGGTTGGTAGCTCTTCATTGATCAGCAGTGTCATTGGGAGCCGTTGGCCACTGCTAGTTCTATACCCACCTGAGGCCTAGGTTCATCACAGGCCCAGGCACAGGTGAGTGTTGGTGGGAGGGTGGAGGGGGGGATTGTGTGGTGGAGGTCAAGGGGGAGGGGTCTCAGCATCAAGGGTGAGGGGTTAGCTCTTGGTGGGCTCCCCCAACTTCTTGATGCTGGGTCCCTCAATCAGGCACTGAGTGCCTTTGAACAAGGGACACACCCCACCCCACCCCCCACCCCCTGGACGCCCGCAAGCAACTACATCAGAGTTTTACTTTTCAGGCTTCCCGTGTGGCAAGTACTCTGCCCACCACTGGGTAAATAGCAGTGGCGGGACGAGGCCCTTAAGTTGGAATTAATTGCCCATTTAAGGACCTCAATTAGCAGCGGGACGGGTAGGCCATCCATGAGCCTCCCCACCATGGAGGGCAGTAGCAGGAAAGCTGTGGGATCCCCACCTGCCATCCTCCCGCTTATTGAATGCGCCCCCCCACCACCAAATCCGCCACAGAACAGGGTATTAAATTCCACCCAGTATTTTAGCTAAAGCTTGTGCATTCCCAACCATAATGCTCCACCATTGGCGGCTGTGCCTTCCGTTGCCTGGCTCCAAACTCTGGAACGTCCTCCTTAGAGCTCTCTCCCTCTCGACTTGCTTTCCTCTTTTTAGATACTCCTTAAAACATTCCTGTTTGACCCAGGTTTTGGTCATCTCACCAAGTATGTCTTTATGGGGTTCAGTGTCATACTTTGTTTGATAATGCTCCTGTGAAGCGCCTTGAGACATTTCATTAAATTTATATAGCACCTTTTTAATGTAAGTTGTTGTTGAGTTAACATTAAAGGCAGCATTCAACCCAGTGTACTATGAAGAAGTTCTATTCAAATTGAAGTCAATGGAGATCAGCAGAAAATTCTCCAGTTGCTGGAGTCATAGCTGGCATAGAGGAAGGTGGCTGGATCCACTGGAAGTTTATCATCTCAGGTCAGGATATTGCAACAGGAGTTCCACAGGGTAGTGCCCGAGACCCAACATTCTTTACCTGCTCCATCATAAGGTGAGAAGTGAGGCTGCATGCTGATAATTCAAATCTTAACCGTTTGATCAGCATCACATCCATTGCTTAAACATCCAGTTCCTCCAGCCCTGATGTGCTGTGGCTGCAGTATGCATTACCTATAGGAAGCGCTGCACCAACTTACCACAACTTCCTTGGCAGCACCTCCCACGCCTGCAAGCTCCAGCACAGAAAAGGACAATGGCAGCAGGTACACTGGAACACCATCACCTCCAATTTCTCCTTCTAGTCACACATCATCCTGAACATGGTTGTTGGATCAAATTCCTCAAACTCAGTGCCTAACAGCACTGTGTGGTAGCATCTTCATCAAATGTACTACAGTGGTTCAAGAAGTCCATGATAATCTTCACAATGACAGATTAGAATAGGCAATAAGTGACAACGTGCTAGTGAATTCCTCAACTCGAGAGAATGAATTAAAAAACATCTGTCTATGTCCTTCCGAAGTCTGTTATTAGCCAGCTTACTGTTTACTACATTTCTAAGTTTTATGTCATCTGAAATTTTGAAATTGCTATATCCAAGTTCAGGTCCTTAGCATACATCAAAATGGTGTCCTAATATCGACTTCTGGCGGGACACAATTGTTCACTTCTTTCCAGTCTGAAAAACAACCATTCACCACAACTCTCTGTTGGCTGTCTGCCAATTTTTTAGCCACACAGTCCAAGCTCCTTTAATCTCATGGGCTTCAATTTTGTTAATATGTATGAAATGTGGCACTTTATCAAATGCCTTTTGAAATTCCACATATACTTCAACTGCACAAAGGCATTTAACATATTAAAACTGCCTTTCTTAAAGTAGTGGACAAAAGAATTTCATAGAAACATGCCATTACTAATATCTCAAAGCATTATCTCATCTCTTACATGTTTAAGCAATTTAACTCTTTATACATGGTAATGTCGTGCCCATACACAGGACTGACCAGCAGGATCAATTTGTTTCAATGCTGTGTTACAAATGAATTGACATACCAAAAAGTTGCACGCAGCCAGCTCCTGAACTCTCAAGGGAGATGCTAGGGGTGGGGGAAGAGAAGAAATCAGAAAGCAATTCTACCTGGGGCACCCGAGCAGTCGCAGTCAAGTCCTCTGCCTACATCAGACAAGAAATTAATTCTCAGTTTAAAAATAAAGCGAACTAAAGTACTCGAAGACGACACAATTATATATTACCACAGGCTCATATTCTGGGACAGATTTTGTGTTCCCATTACTTAACAAGTCTGCATTGACAAATAGAATTACACAAAGTCAGTTATTACCCTGCTCATGGTGCTGCTCGTGAAGTGAAATACAAATTACAAACCAGCAAGGTCAGAGAGGTTTACTGTGAGCACATTCATCCTTCCAGTTCTGTGAATTAACGATTAAGAGTGAATGATTAGTTGAGTGACTCTGGGGACAGGAGCAAGTGGAGGTTGACACATGTAGTGGCGGTGATCCAACGGACAAGGTATGCAATTCAACTAGCCAATTTCTTCCTGGACACAGCTAATTAACCCAGACTATAATAAAGTGGTTCAACTGTTCTTACATATCAGGGAAGAAGCAGAAGTGGGTAAGAGCTAGGATCACTCAAGCAGAACTGATCACTACTTGACAACTACCAAAAGCTGCTTTCTCCCCATCTCTAGCATTTTCACCCCTTTCAGAAGTGTAATATAATTGAACAAAATTAATCTTTTTCAAACTTGCATTTACTCCAGACAGGCTTTCCATCAGCTCTACGTTTCAGCTAAGGGGGCTGTCAGCCACATAGTCAATGCTGCTCCATGATCACCTGGCAACAAATATAATTACTCCAATTACGAAATCTAAACTTTTCTCAAGAGAAAAAACATTTCCATCCTTCACTCTGGATTAGATACTTTGCCAAAAGTAACTGTCCTGTAACAACCGAGTCATACTCAGCAGAACTCTGGAAAGTTGGGATTAGAAATCCATTAGCCACTGTTTGAAAATGCTGAAATACTGGCTACCTTATTTTACACCACAAGTCTTAAGAAATGAGCAATGAAATATAAATTGCTTCCACTCTCTGTTTTGTGTTGTGTGATATGACAACTGGTTGACTTGTCGTCCGTTTTCCTCGTCAAATAAACTACAGTACTCAGTGTTTACAATACCAGAAAAGAACATTTCTGTTGAGGCACATGTTAAATTTGTATAGTTCACTGAGAGATTTATCGATGTTATTTCCCCTCCAACAGTCAAGAGTTATCCCAGCCTCTGCTCTGCACCTCTACGCCACAGAATGGCTAAGATAGAAGAATTATTTTGTGGGAAATAGAAAATGTGAAACCTGATCCATTCTATTCGCTAGGTCAAATACCTGGATGTTTTCTTTCCTAATAGCACTGTGGGTGTACCTAGACAACATGGACTGCAGCAGTTCAAGAAGGCTCACCATCATGTTTTCAAACGTAATTAGGGATGGGCAACAAATATTGGCCATGGCAATGATGCTCACACCCCATGAAAGATTTTTTAAAAATCTGTAGCAATGCCGAGTGTGAACATAATACCAAGTGTTGAATTCCATATTAACAACCGTTACATCTTTTGCTTAGAAAATCTGTCTGGTATTGGATTTTCCTGATTATTCCTTACATTTATCATTTATTTCAAAAATGCATACATTTAAAAGAGAGCAGAAAAATATTACTGGAAATGTTATGGAGACAAATCAAATAGTAGATTTAAAAGGGTGAGCAAATAAGTTTGAGCAGTGAAATATAAACTGTGAGCCAACCATTTCCAACATGCCACATGACTTTGATTTGGATTCTAAGCATAAATCTTTACACACTTAAAATAAGCCCAATATTAAACTTTGCTGTGTCTCTGCCATATAAAATTAACATGCACTTGCACACAGACAAGATCTTCTACTTGTCATTGACAGCTGAACACAAATATAAATACTATTTAGGTTCCTCAGTTGATATTCCACCTAATACCAAACTGACCATTATTTCAAAGCCAAAGCAAAGTCCTCCAGGGTAAGTTTTCCTTTCCGCCTTGCCATGTGCAACTGCCTAATTTTAGCCAGACCAGCACTCACCATAAAAGACAAGAATAATAAAATAAGTATACTTCTCAGTTAGAGGGAATGCCTGCACCTGTACTGCAGGCAAATGCAGGGCCAAGACAGGTTACTTGTCATTCTCTAATTCTATCAGTTTAACAATATAAAGGTAGTCTATAGTTAGCACATGGCTGTGTGGAAACACAACAGCTCAGTTCCATATACATCCTTGAGAATGATGTCTTGGCCCTGTATGACTGAAGAGCATCCTTTTCCAGTCGACTTACAATGCCTCTTTTTGCCTTCAGAAAAATGATTTTATCAATGCAGACGTGATTGTATAATGCTGGACAATGTTTCTGTGTTAAATATGCACTGAAAGGCCACATTCACTGTAGAAGGTGGCAATCATTTTTCCTCTGGACTGGGCAAATGCCATAATTGATTGTTGAATGCAAGTCCATTGGACATTAAATCTTCAGCTACTTTTGTAATGTACAGCCACTGACAAGGTCATCTGGTCTTTCATTGGAAAGCTGAACACCAGTTTATGCATTCTCTATTGCCATGGTAAATACATCAGTCAGTGTTCTGGTATTCCAATGTTTTAAAGTGAACTATATCACATAAATAGAATACCCATTCATTTAATCTCCCCATTGTTCAAATGTGGCTTCACCTATAAATGTGGGGCACTGTCATCGACTCCAGCTATCGTTATGTTCAGCAGGGATTGAGGTTCCCTAATTACTTCCAAATAACTACATACGTTCCAATTATTTTTAAATCACGGTCTTCATTCTGTAAACCGAAATTGAACTTTTATACTAACTCCCCATTGTTTCTTTTGCTCATTATGTTTCTTCTTGTTCTTGTCAGTAGCAGTATCTCGACTGCAGATTAAGTGCTTGCTGATTTGATCAAGGAGCTACATGAACTCCTGAATGGCAAATCTTCCACTACACCTGTAGGGTCAACTGTGACAGTGTTAGAGCTCGAGTAGACATCCCTTGATTTGACAAGGGGGATTATATATTGCACCTACTGGTGAGGAGGAGAAAACAGGCCATCATGGGTTAAATATTGCTATATCCTTTCCTCATCCATTCTTACGTAAATGGGTGACAAGAAAATGCAGGGTCCATGCTGCTCTCTGTGCAAATAGAATGCAAAGCATTGCTTATTGGAAGATTGCATTATCTAAAGCATTAACATATTTGATGGAGCTTTACAGTATATTCTGTGTAATTCCAGGTAAGTTTGCATTGCAAGTTGGGGATTCACTGGATATTACATAGAGAATTAGCTCCCTTTAGATATGAATTTGCACACAAAAACTCAGCTTTTTTTTTTATATATGCAGTTTTATTTCAACAAGAGCGTGTAGACCAGTACAGTGTTCTGATCTGATGTCAAAATATGAGAGAGAGAGAACTTACCACTAAGTAGAGGCCTGTTGAGTGTATATATGCTTGGGAGGTCTTCAATTTCGCTGATTCGCTGGTAGACTGCACGAGACAAGTGATCAGCATGGTACAAACTACCCAGGATAATGCTGGCAAAGTAGATAGGCTCCACAAAATGGCTCAATAGAGCTCCCTGAATCCCAAGCACATTCCATCTGAAAATACAAAGATCATCATTTTGCCATCAAATGATACCCAAGTTACTAAGCAGGGGATTGTCATCAAGGTAAGCCATGAAAATACTACATAACGAAATATCTTTCTCCTTTGACAAAACCTTTTGCAGCATTACATGCTGCTCCAAACTAAATTTTCTTGGTACATGTGTATGATAACTGCACCCCTAAAATTCTGGAAAATGCAACAAACATAGACCATCGTGCATTGACCTAAAGGTTTTATCTTTCAACTGCCAATGTTACTCGAACATTTCAGGCTCGAGTGTTTTCCTTACACGCTTACTCTAATGATTTGTTGTTTTCAATAATGTTTCAAAGCAGGTACCACTAGGCCAAGATAGCTGCATGCAAGATCAAATTAGACCAGTAAATTACAATTGTCAGTTCATCACCATTTAACAGATGCCTTGTACATTTTAAAAAAACACCAGGCATTTTAAAGGTGTAATGACATAGCAAGTAATAATTGAACTGCACAATCAACTATTGAGCATAAGCTATTAATGGGCCAGTATACCATGATCATATCTGAGGACACAATTCTCAGTGGTATCTTCAGTGAAATCATGAATTACAGTAAAGGTTTATCAAGAAATGTTCTGCTTGATTCATACCTCTAGATTGCAGATAAAAATAATTCTATTTTTACTCCTAAATCAGTAAATTTGTATTGCAAGCTCTAAAAATTTTAGTCGGCAATTTAACCTAAGGGAAGATAAAAACTTAAAACACATTTTGCAGAGGTTAGTTTTTTTAAAAAAATGTGATGTGTCCAGATGAAATTCAACTGATATAGACAAATTTTTCCTGTGCTAGAAATTCCACAATAGTGGATGTAGCTTAATCCACAAGAATAGTACAATGAGAATTGAAACGGGATAACTGAAATGATTTCATTTTTTGCTGATAATAAAACGTGCATTAATAGCTTTAGAATAGACCAATGTAGTTACGACAACGCTTTCTAAGTATGATGGGAAATGTAGCCAATGCTGTAGGCATGATGGGATATGTAGCCAGTACTGTGGGAAACTAGCTAAGAGTACACGTTGTAAAATTTAATGACCTTCACAGGTTGAGGAAACCACTGTTAGGGCGATAAGAGAACAAAAGCTGAGATGAAAGGAACATCTGCAGAGCATGAATTGCCAGTTCATTGATTAGGATGTGTGCTGTATATGTTAAAATAATTGAAGGTTGCACCAAATAGTGTAGTGAAATGCGATAACTAAGAGCTATAAATTTGTTACACAAATTTTGTATCAGGGAGAGAGACCTTGGAAACCAACCAGGATACATCTCTCCCAGCATATGCTTGAATTAAAATTCTTTATTTACTTGAAGCTCACAGAGTCAGAATATTTGGTTTATTGCTTTTACCACAGCAAGAATGGATGGGAAGTGGATACCTCACTAGAAATTGGTCCCCTGTATTAGTTAGTAATTGACACATTTACTAACTACCTACATTTTGATTCCACTTCCTACTTTTTGGATTCAAATCCACCCCATCCTCATTTGGGCGAGTAGATCGGTTCCAGTCCATATTTCCATGGATATTTTCTCTGATTACTTAGCTGTTCCAAAAGGATGCATTATTTTCTTGGCTGGCGAAGGCTAGCAATACTCAAACTGGCTGCCAGCCTTCTGCAACTTCGATTTTTTTATACTGAAAACACATAACTGCCATGGAAAATTCACAATTAAATTCAATTAAAATGCTGTTAGGAAGATCAGATGTGAAACACAAAACAGAATTATATAATAATGAAGAATTCCACTGAAGAATTTAAGAGAGCCAACAAACAGAGGCTATTTTACAGCTGGCATAAGAGTGGTATAAAGTCTAACGAAGTAAAGAACAACACAGCTATTTTACAATACCAAAGTTATTCACATGTGATGAATAGCTTAATACTAACAGTTCAATACTAAACCTATGGGACAATTTTTAAATTTTAAAACTTTTTGCTCACTTGCGCAATAATTTCACTTAATTTCTACCTAATATAACCAATTTTATCCACTCATACTTTTTTTTTTGCATAGCATTAAAATTTTAATTCATTTTCTTCCTGGGCTTTCCAAAGCTTATCTCTCATTTTGAAGGGCATAGGAGAAAGAGTAGGGCATTCAGCCCCTCGAGCCTGTTCCATCATTCAATTAGATTATGCTTGATCTGCACCTCAACTCCATTTACCTGCCTTTGTTCCATATCCCCTGATACCCTTACCCAACAGAAATCTATCAAGCTCAGCCTTGAAAATTTAATTGACCCGGCCAACACAGCCTTTTGGGGGAAGAGAGTTCCAGGTCTCTACTACAATTTGTGTGGAGAAACTGCTTCCAGATTTCACTCCCGAATGACCCAGCTCTAATTTTAGGATAATTCGACTTAGTGTAGCCAGTAATCAGTTTCAAATTTTGTATTTTCAGCTAAATCAGTGTCCACATGTTACACTGCAACATCATTGGCACAATCTGATCAATCTTTTGACGTAATCAGAGCGGAAAAATGAATGCATTCCTGTCAATATTCTTTGCAGCCAGGTCAGCACAAGGAGGATTAAATAAGGTTTTTCTGCTGTATGTACAAGTCCTGAAATGGTAGTTAAGTGTTACCAGCTTTATCTCTTCTTTTGGTTGATTTCTATTACATCCACTGCTCTTCCAACATTGGATACATATCACATATACATGGCACAATTAAATACCCAACAAGTATTCCTTAAGTAGCACTCAGTTAAACTATGCTTTCTTTAAATAAAAACTCTTCTCCTAAACAAAAAAAAAAGAGGCGATCTCAACTTGGGTCACTTCTACTTTCAGCACCTCTACCTACAGGTTATTTTTCATTGTTGAGCTCAGGCTGTCAATACAAGCAAACTACTCCACCATAAAGGACACCACAACTGAGCCTAATCTGGCTCTCACTCAGCAGCCATATATTGGCAGCTTCTAGCAGGAGAAACCAGATAATGACAGAGCAGGAAACTCAGACCTAGCCTCAGAAACCCAGATTGTACGACCAAAAACTACCCACCTCAGCTGACATTAACCAACTTAAAACCACCAAAAGATCAAACTTGATTGATTAGAGAACCTAATTCTGAAACAAAGGCAAAGTAACAAACTTTATTTTGTTTAATATTTTGAAAATCACCAAGTGCAGCAACTACTGTGGCTTGTTACAAATATATTTATCAAAATTGAAGCCTTGTGTGCGTCCCAGCAGGAATCTTATAAATCACACTGGATGCATTCTAAAAGATTTCCATAATTTACAAACACTCGTCTCCAACTTAAGAACGTGTGATCAGTTTAACTACTAGGATCTTAATATGAAACCCGAGATCAGGTTCCCCCTGAAGAAATTTCAACATTAGCTTGAGAATCCCAGCCTGTATCCAATGAGACAAAAAAAGCTTCAAGTCTATATGCTGAGCTACAATTCAGCGCTGAGTACAGTAGCCCTTGTTCCAGTGTGCAGCGGGAAACTAGGGCAGAAATCATAAACTAAACCAAGGCATTCGCAGGCAGATACACAGAGGATCTTCCTCCTGTAGTGTTAACAAGGAGAAAATAAATTGCAATTCTACACAACATAGCCCAAAGGAATAGGACAGCTTCAGCAGGTGCGACTGGTCTGCCTTCCAGTCCATTAGGTTTTAAGTGAATTGATTGTTCATCAAATGATTTCCCATTGTGCCAAAATGATGTTACTGTACATATATGGACGACATTAAGAAAATGTCAGCTATATAAATTTAATGCAACTTTTATTTAAAAAAAAAAGCTGGTGCCAGATTTTTTTAAAAAAAGAGCATTTTCAACATCAGACTCCATATCAGCATTTGAAGAGAGAAAAATAATTAATCTCTTTCATCTTAGGGAAACCAAGTCTGACGCTGATTTAACTCTGACCCGCAGTACAGATTCTTTGGTAACCACGTTCATTTTCTTTTTACCCTGACTGGAAAAAAATATATACCTCGCCACAATACAATTTGCAATTGCTGAATGAAAAACAAAAAAGAGTAATTCAGAAAGAGGTAGTTAAATCTCGACAAATTGTCAAACACTGCTTGCAGTTGAATGCACAGCTCAGTTCATACGGCAGGCTTTTAAACCAATAGTTTGTCATTTCTTAAAAAATCCTTATCCTGGAGTCTGGTCATTTGAGAGATTTTGGCTTGCTGGTGAATTTGAAGTTACTGAAAGGAGAAAAAGGTTTTCACTGATTGGAAAGCAGTGATTCAATGGCAGTGTAAGGAGGAAGGTGGACAAGTTTTGTTCTTGTGATTGAATTAAGGTTGCTTAAAACCATTTGTCCTTTTCAGTCTTTTGTTTAATGCAGTGTTTGGAAATTTAACCTTTTTTAAAAAAAATCTGCCTACTGCTTGAGTGGCATCTTTTTATTACCCTTTAGGGAAGGAAATCTGCCATCCTTACCCTGTCTGGCCTACATGTGGCTCCAGACCCACAGCAATGTGGCCGACTCTTAACCGCCCTCTGAAATGGCTGAACAAGCCACTCAGTTGTATCAAACCGCTACAAAGTTGAAAAGGAATGAAATCAGACGGACCACCCGGCATCAACCTAGGCACTGGAAACTACAACAGCAAACTCAGCCCTGCCAACCCTGCAAAATCCACCTTACTAACATCTAGAGACTTGTGCCAAAATTGGGAGAGCTGTCCCACAGACTAGGCAAGCAGCAGCCTGACATATGAATCACACATTACAGGCAAAGTCCCAAACACCACCATCACCATCCTTGGGTTATGTCCCACCAGCAGGACAGACCCAGCAGAGGTGGCGATACAGTGGTATACAGTTGGGCAGGAACTGCTCTGGGAGTCCTCAACATCAACTCCAGACTACATGAAGTTCATGGCATCAGATCAAACAAGGGCAAGGAAATCTCCTGCTGATTACCACGTACCACCCCCACGAACCAAACACCCCCGCCCCAGCTTATGAATCAGTACTCCTCCATGTTGAAACCCTTTTGGAGGAAGCACTGAGGGTGGCAAGGGCGCAGAATGTACTCTGGGTGGGGGGCTTCAATGTCTATCACCTAGAGTGCCTTGGTAGCACCACAACAGACTAAGCTGGCCAATTCCTAAAGGACATAGCTGCTAGACTAGGTCTGCAGCAGGTGGTGAGGGAACCAACTAGAGGGAAAACATACTTGACCTCATCCTCACCAACCTGCCTACCTCAGATACATCTGTCCACGACAGTATCCGCAGCAGTAACCACCGCAACTGCACAGTCCTTGTGGAGACAAAGTCTCGCCTTCACAATGAGGATACCCTCCATCGTGTTGTGACACTACCACTGTGCTAAATGGGATAGATTTTGAACAGATCTAGCAGCTCAAGACTGGGCATCCATGAGGTGCTGTGGGCCATCAGCAGCAGCAGAATTGTACTCAAACACAATCTATAACCTCATGGCCCGGCATATTCCCACTCTACCGTTATCAGCAAGCCAGGGGATCAATCCTGGTTCAATGAAGAGTGCAGGAGGGCAAGCCAGGAGCAGGCATACCTAAAAATGAGGTGTCAACCTGGTGAAGCTACAACACAGAACTACCTAAGTGCCAAACAGGCTAAGCGGCAAGCAACAGATGGAACCTAGTGATTCCACAACCAATGGATCAGATCCAAGCTCCGCAGCCTGCCACATCCAGTTGTGAATGGAGGTGGACAATTAAACAACTCACCAGAGGAGCAAGCTCCACAAATATCTCCATCCTCAATAATTGAGGAGCCAACATACCAGTGCAAAAGATAAAGGTGAAGCATTTGCAACAATCTTTAGCCAGAAGCGCGAGTGAATGATCCATCTCGGCCTCCTCCAGAGGTCCCCAGCTTCACAGGTGCCAGTCTTCAGTCAATTAGATTCACTCCACGTGATATCAAGAAGTGGCTGAAGCACTGGATACTGCAAAGGCTATGGTCCCTGATAGTATTCCGGTAACAGTACTGAAGACTTGTGCTCGAGAACTTGCCGCACCCCTAGCCAAGCTGTCCAGTACAGCCACAATACTGACATCTACCAAGAAATGTAGAAAATTGCATAGGTACCTCCTTTACAAAACAACTGGACAAATCCAACCTGGCCAATTACTGCCCCATCAGTCTACTCTCGATCATCAGTAAAGTGATGTTAGGCATCATCAGCAGTGTTATCAAGCAGCACTTGCTTAGCAATAACCTGCTCACTGACGCTCAGTTTGGGTTCCGACCGGGCCATTCAGCTCCTGACCTCATTACAGCCTTGATTCAAACATGCAGTTCAAACATTCAAAGAGCTGAACTCCAAAGTCGAGGCGAGAGTGAATGCCCTTGGCATCAAGACAGCATTTGACCAAGTGTGGCGTCAAAGAGCCCTAGCAAAACTGGAGTCAATGGAACTCAAGGGGAAAACTCTCTGCTGGTTGGAATCATGCTTGGCACAAAGGGAGATGGTTGTGGTTGTTGGAGATCAATCATCTCAGTTCCAGGGCACCGCTGCAGGAGTTCCTGTCCTAGGCTCAAACATGCTGCTTCAACAGCTTCCTTCCATCATAAGGTCAGAAATGGGGATGTTTGCTGATGATTGCACAATGTTCAGCACATTTGCAACTCCTCAGATATTGAAGCAGTCCCTTTCCAAATGCAGCAAGACCTGGACAATATCCAGGTTTGGGCTGGCATATGTCAAGTAACATTCGCGCTACACAATGCCTTGCAATGACCATCTCCAACAAGAGAATCTAACTATTGCCCCATGACATTGAATGGCATTACCATTGTTGAATCCCCTACTAACATCCTGGGGATTACCACTGACTAGAAATTGAACTGACCTAGTCACGGTGGCTATAAGAGCAGATCATAGGCTAGGAATCCTACCATAAGTAACTCACTACCTGACTCCCCAAAGCCTATCCACAATCTACAAAGCACAAGTCAGGAGTGTGATGGAATACTCTCCACTTGCCTGAATGAGTGCAGCTCCAACAACGCTCAAGAAGCTCGACATCATCCAGGGTAAAGCAGCCCACTTGAATGGCATCCCATCCACAAACATTCACTCCCTCCAACACTGATGCACAGTGGCAGCAGTGTGTACCATCTACAAGATGGACTGCAGGAATTCACCAAGGTTCCTTAGACAGCACTTTCCAAACCCACAGCCATTACCATCTAGAAGGACAAGGGCAGCAGATGCATGGCAACACCACCACCTGGAAGTTCTCCTCAAGCCACTCACCATCCTGACTTGGAAATATATCGCCATTCCTTCACTGTCGCAGGGTCAAAATCCTGGAACTCCCTTCCTAACAGCACTGTGAGTGTACCTACACCACATGGACTGCAGTGGTTCAAGAAGGCAGCTCACCACCAACTTCTCAAGGGCAATTAGGGATGAGTAATAAATGCTGGCCTCGGCAGCAATGCCCACATCCCATAAATGAATTTTTAAAAAAAGATACTTCCTACTGTCTAAGGGGCCTAACAGCATAGTTGAAATTTTTTGAATTATTAGGAAAAAATATTCCAAAAGACATTATGATTCTGTTTGATCGAATGACTTTCTACATTCTGGATACTTACAATTTATTTGATTTGATTCAGTTACAAGTATACCAGTTCCTTAATGCATGGTATGCCAGTTCCCTAATTTAGCAATGTTTTAATTTGACTATGCATTAAGCCAAAATTTCTGAGATTTAGGAAAATAAGATCATTTGAATTCATTATGTAAACTGAAAATATACACTCAGCCATCTTTCGACCAATCATCCAGCACAGATATACGTACGTCTGTTGTTCTAACATTTTCAAATTTGTATAATTGAGTCAGAGTCCAGAGGGACCAAAATCATAAAGTTATTGCTGTGCAAAGCAAATAATTAAGAAAAGTGATAGAGAACTGATTGACTTAGAGAATTAATTAGTATGAAACCTTCCCTAGGAATGGTGGGGAGAGAATAGGCCACATCTTCAGTTTGCTAGTTACACAAAAGTTTCTATTTTAACTCTATAATTTACAAACAGTTGCTTGGTGGTACAGAACTTGAATATTGCTGAGAAGAGAGACATATTGCCAAAGCTTTTCATCTTGCGTTCATCAAATACAAGAATGCCTTCAAACGATCAAAACAATTTACACTACAGGAGAGAAGGGTGCTAATTGGTTGGCAAGTCGACTCTGATTGGCTGACGCATTGCCACAGAAAAAGCAACAGGGAACAATAGGCTCCCAAACTCCTGAGTAATTCGTACGCAGGGACCTGGTTTCTCTGCAAACAAGCGGCCTTGCTCCTTTTTTGAATTACTCGGGTGCCTGTAGTTCCCTGTTGCTTTCTCCATGGCAAAGGTTTGGCCAATCAGGATTAACTTACTGACCAATCAGCATACCTTTTTCCCTTAAATTGTAAATTGTTTTAAGTTGATGTGATCATTTGAAATTTGGCATTTTTGTGTTTGTCCTGATGAGTGCAAGACGTGAAGCTTCGGAAAAATGTCTTTCTTTTCCTCTATAATTTATCTTTTACCATTTAAAGTTGTACAACAATATTTTCAAAATGTCCTTGAGCCCTGCTGATGCTACTGAACAAAACATGCAAGTCTCAGAAATATCACACTTTAAGGGAGAGGCATTTGCTGCAGAATTATAAGGGAAATTAGGTATGGCATTTGTTCAGGAGGCTATACTGTCCCCAGAGATGCCTAACCAAGGGATGTGAAGGTCTGTTACCAGGTCCAAACAGGAGAACTGTTCCACTCCACAGCAGTGCATCAAACAAAGGATGTGTTACTGACCTTGCTATTTTATCACTACATGACATTGTGAGCAATCGTTCTCCTTGTAACACTCCATCCCATGTCTGAATAGTGTTGCTGGATCTAACTGGAATCGTCCCTTCGCCAGATTCAATTTTTGTCCTTAGCTGGCCTCGTGCTTTCCGATTTGGGTGCTTGTCTCCCTGATCTAAAATTTCGGAGAGAGAGATAATAACTGGAACTGACTGCACAAAATATAAGTGTTAAACTTGAGAGGAAGTAGATCAGGTGAAAGATGAATAATCATTTTTAAAAATTCACAACGAAGGCTTTTAAACAAGCATTTATCAGAATTTGTGCCAAGTATATTGAACAGTTTCAGTTATATGAGTAACGAATAATATAAATGCACTACGATAAAAGCAAAATACTGCAGATGCTGGAAATCTGAAACAAAAACAGAAAATGCTGGAAAAACTCAGCAGGTCTAACAGCATCTGTGGAGAGAAAAAAAACAGTTAACGTCATACGGACTCAAAACGTTAACTCTTTTTTTTCTCACCACAGATGCTGTTAGACGTGCTGAATATAAATGCATTTCCAATTTTTAACTAAATAAAAATACTAAAGTCCCTAAATATTGGTTTGATAAGTAACAGGAGATTATAAGAAATAGGAGCAGGAATAGGCCACATAGCCCCCTCAAGCCTCCATTATCAAAGCTGACTTTCTACATCAACTTCACTTTCCTGCCCTATCCCAATACCCCTCAATTTCCCTCAAGCCCCCCAAAAATATTACTGATCTCAGTCTTGAACGTACTCAATGACTGAGCATCCACAGCATTCCGGGTAGAGAATTCCAAAGATTCATAATCCTCCAAGTGAAGAAATTTCTCCTTAGCTCAGTTCTAATTGGCTGAGACTACATCCGCTAGTTCTAGATACTCTAGCTATGGGAAGCTAGCCTCCCGGCATCTATCCTGTTCAAGTCTTCAAAGAATTCTATATATGTTTTACAGGGATCAGCTCTGATTCTTCTAAGTTCCCCAAAATATAGGCCCATTCTACTCAATCTCTCCTTTACGACAGCCTTCTTATCCCAGGATAAGCTTTAGAATGGCTTACAGCACAGGAGGAGGTCATTCAGCCTGTCATATCCATGCAGGCTCTCTGCAAGGGGAACTCAATGAGTTCCTCTCACCTGCCTTTTCCCCATAGCTCTGCAAATATTTCTATTCAGATAATTATTTAATTACCTTTTGGAAGTCACAAGTGAATCTGCCTCTACCACCTCAGGCAATGCATTCCACATCCCAACCACTTGCGGATTAAGAAAATGTTTCCTCGCTTCACCTTTTGTCTTTTTGTCATTCACCTTGAACCCTCTGGTTTGCAACCCATCTGCCAATGGAACAGCTTCTCCCCTATCCACGTAACTGAAGTCCCTCATCCCTGGAGCCATTCCCATAAATCTTTTCTGCATTCCCTCCAAGTTCATCTGGTGAATCTTTGTTATATCCACCTGGAATACTGTGTACAGTTTTGGTCCCCGTATTTAAGAAAAGATATACTGGCATTGGAGGCAGTTCAAAAGAGATTCACTAGGCTGATTCCTGGGATGAAGGGGTTGACTTAAGAATGGCTAAACAGGTTAGGCCTTTATTCATCAGAGTTTAGAAGAATGAGGGGTGATCTTATTGAAATGTATAAGATTCTGAGGGGGCTTGACAGGGTAGATGTTGAGAAGATGTTTCCACTAGTGGGGGAATCTCAAACTAGGGAACATAGTTACAGAATAAGGGGACACTCATTCAAAACTCAGATGCAAAGGAATTTCTTCTATCAAGGGGTAGTGAATGTCTGAAATTCTCTACCCCAGAGAGTTGTGGAGGCTTGGTCACTGAAAGTATTTAAAGAGGTAGATAGATTTTTGAAATATCGAGGAGCTGAGGGCTATGAGGACCTGGAGCAGATCAGCCATGATCTTATTGAATGCCAGGGCAGGCTTGAGGGGTTGAATGGCCTACTCTTGCTCCTATTTCTTATGTTCTTATAAGGCAAATATATCAATCCTTAGGTGATGAGACAAAAACTACACACAGTACTCCAGGTGAGGTGTCACCAAAGTCCTATGTAATTTTACACTTTAACCCCCTTGCAATGAAGGCAAACATATCATTTGCCTTTCTAATTGCTTATAGTGCCTGCATGTCAACTTTCTGCAATTTGTGTACAATATCAAAATCCTTCAGAATTAGAAAATATTCTGCTTTTCCATTCTTCCTACCAAAGTGGATAATTTCACATGTCCCCACATTATACTTCCTCTGACACCTTCCTGCCCAATTGCTTAATGGTTTACACTGCTTTGCAGCCTCTTTGCATTCTTCTCACAGTTTACTTTCTCTACCTAGCCTTGTATTGTCAGCAAATGTGGATACAAAGTTGGGCCCCTCATCTAAGTCATTGATACAGGTTATAAATAGCTGAGACCCAAGCACTGATCCTTGTGGCACACCACTAGTTAACTCTGCCATTCTGATAATTACCCATTTATTCCTATTCCTCGTTTCCTGTTCTTTAATCAATCCTCAACCAATGGCAACATATTGGTTTAGAACTTTCGTGCAGTGACAATCACCGTTCAATTGCCACTCTGCTCCTTTTTACTTGCACTGGAATGGAGCTGAATATTTCTCACCTGGACTCCCAACCTAGGCCCGGTGAGAAACATGCAGCGCAGCAGCTCCGCAGTCCTTTCTGTGCAGGGCAGCAGTGTCGAGGCAAGTGAAGCCACACCCGCCTTTTTAACAAAACCAGCTTTTGTAAAGCAGGTAGGTTTAAAGGTCCCAGCCACTTTGACAAGAGAGAAAGTAGGTGTGTAAGTTAAATGGGGAGGATAGATTGGGTGGGGTTCAGTGGACAGGGTGTCAGTGAGGGAAGGGTAGTCAGGGGGTTGGGCTGGGCTGGAGGGCAGTCAGGGATTAGTCAGGGGGTGGGGACTTGTGGTTTTGGGGGGTGGGGGTAGTTGGTGGGGAGGGAGGTGGTTTGGGCTGTGTGGTCAGGAGATTAGGGTCAGTACCATAGTTACCTAGGAGCTGGAAGTGGTTTTAATCCTCCTAACTTTTCATGGGTAACTATTCTGCTGAGAGGGTCGGAACGATCCAAAGTCGTTGATTTAAATCAGAGATTCGGATGGTTCCCTGTCTAGGGTATTGCTCAAAGGAAATGTAAACTTCCCAGACAATTTCTGTGCATTCCTTGGTCTGGGGACTTCCCCCAGTGCATCTTCTGAGGTGCGACAACCCCCCACCACCCCAGGGAACGGAAGTTCTGTGCCATTGCCTCCAATCCCGAGTCATAATCTTGTATAAAAACGCCTTGTGTGGCATATCAACTGCGTTCTGAAATTCGAACATACAAAATCAACTGGTTCTCCCTTATCGACCCTGCTAGTTACGCCCTCAAAAAACTCTAATGGATTGGTCAAACACAATTTCCTTTTCACAAAACTGCATCGACTCTTCCAGATCATATTGTGATTTTCCACATGCCTGTCATAATAATGCCCCTCATAATATTCTAGTATTTTCTCTATTACTGATGTAATTGGCATATGGTTCCGTGCAGTGGCAATCACCATTTGATTGTCACTCCACTCCTTTTACTTACACTGGAATGGAGCTGCACATTTCTCACCTGGACTCCTAACCCAGGCCTGATGAGAAAGATGCAGCTCACTCCTTTCTTCAACAGTGGGGTTATATTTGCTACCTTCCAATCCATGGAGACAGTCTTGAATCTAGTGAATTTCGAAAAATCAAAACCAATGTATCCACAACGTTTGCATTCTCATAAAACCCTATGATGTAGGCCATCAATTCCAGGGGATTTGTTGGCTCTTAGTCCCATTAATTTATTCAGTACCCTTTCTTGACTAATCTTAAATTTACATTCCTCATGCTCATTAGACCCTTGGTTCTCCACTAGTCTGCTAGTTGGGCCCTCAAAAAAAAAATTGTGAAACAAAATTTCACTTGCATAATGCATTGTATTTGCCTAATCATATTGTCATGTCCCAAGTGTTCTGTATTGTCTTGTGTGTCTTCAACTGTGAAGGCAGATATAAAATATTTGTTTCATGTCTCTGCCATTTCCTTATTCCCCACCTCTAACAAGGACTTCACTTTCATTTTATATAATTTGTCATTTTGCATCTATAACACATGAAAAATGTTACAACTGCATGCATTCCCTATATGAACTTGTTCTATTTAAAAATTCTATGTTCACATTTAAAATGGAAGCTGCCTTAGTAAAGTGGTTATGCTGTAATTACACACTCGTGACAGTGATAGAAAACCGCACTTTCTCCCAACTTCTTATCCTGTACTGGAGAGAAATCCTGTGCTCCAATCAACACTACCTTTCGGTTATAATAATATAAAATCCAAATATTATATAAAATGAAGACAAGTGTCTGACTATAAAATGGGAACCGAGTTATGTCAATGCACTATACCCTAATTACCCCCTGTTCTCCAGCCACCTTCACCTGAAGACTGTCGTCTAATGCCACAGGGGAACTGACTATAGCAAAATCTCACTTTATTCCTACTTACATGGCAATCTCACAGGTTAATTTGCAACATAAGGGGAGTTCAATTAAATTTGAACATCTGCACCATGCCTTGGCAATCACTGACAATTTTGTGCTCATTTGTCAGACATGCAAACTCAATATTCAAAGAGTAGATTGCGGCGTATGAGTCGACCATTGAAGCTTCCAAAAATCCTTCCAAAGATGGGGGTCTGAACATTGGGTGTGGGTGGTCTCATTTTGAAATGTGAAAAAAAATAACACCTGTAATTCTATTTATGTTTATTAAATTAATTCACAGAATTTTAACCGCACAGGAGGCCATTCAGCCTATTGTGTCTGCACCAGCTCTTCAAATGAGCATCATGACCTCATGCCATTGCCCTGCCTTTTCCCCGTACCCCTGCACATTGTTTTTATCAAATAATCAGCTTATGCCCTCTTGAATGCCTCGATTATACCTCCCTCCACCACACTCCCAGTCAGTGCATTCCAGACCCACTTGTTGTGTGAAAAAGTTATTTCTCATATCACATTTGCTTCTTTTGCAAATCACTTTAACTCTGTGCCCTCTTGTTCTTGATCCTTTTAAGAGAGGGAACAGCTTCTCCCTATCTACTCTATCCAGCCCCCTCATGATTTTGAGCATCTCTATCATATATCCTCTCACCCTTCGTCTCTCCAAGGAGAACAGTCCCAACCTCTCCAATATATCTTTGTAACTGAAGTTTCTCATCTCTGGGAGCATTCTTGTAAACCTCTTCTACACTCTCTCCAATGTGTTCACATCCTTCCTATAATATGGCGCCCAGAACTGTACATAATACTCCAGCTGAGGTCTAACAAATGTCTTATATAAATTCAGCGTAACCCCCTTGCTCTTGTACTCTGTGCCCCTATTAATAAAGCCCTGGATACTATATGTTTTATTAACTGCTCTCTCCACCTGTCCTGCCACCTTCAATGATCTATGCACGTATACACCCAGGTCGTTCTGCTCCTGCACCCCATTCATAATTTCACCCCTTATTTTATATTGTCTGTCCATGTTCTTCCTACCAAAATGGATCACCTCACACTTCTCCACATTGAACTTCAATCTGCCACCTATTTGCCCACTATACCAACTTGTCTATGTCCTTTTGAAGTTCTACACTGTCCTCCTCACAGTTTACAACACTCCCAATCTTTGTATCATCCGCCAACTTTGAAATTGTTCCCTGCACACCAAGATCTAGATCATTAATAAGAATCAGGAAAAGCAAGGGTCCCTGGGAAATTCCACTACTAATCTTCCTCCAGCCTGAAAAATGTCCATTGACCATTACGCTCTGCTTCCTATTTTTCAGCTCTTATCAACCCATATTTTTCCATGTGACTACTAGTTATATCCTGAATAATTGTTTCTAGAATCCTGCCCACCACTGAAGTTAAACTGACTGGTCTGTAATTGCAGGGCTTATCCTTACAACCTTTTTTGAACAAGGGCGTAATGTTTGCAATTCTCCAGTCCTCTGGCACCTCCCGAGTCTAGGAAAGACTGAAAAATTATGACTGGTGCCCCTGCGGTTTCTACTCTCACTTCCTTCAATATCCTCGGATGCATCTCGTCTGGTCCCGGTGCTTTGTCAACTTTAAGTACTGACAGTCTATTCAAAATTTCCTGCTGATCTATTTTGGACCCTTCTAGTGACAGAGTTTCCTCCTCTGTCACCATGACCTGGGTAGCATCTACCTCCTTGGTAAAGACGGATGCAAAGTATTCATCTAACGCTTTAGCCGTAGCCCCCTTTGTCCATGTGTAAATTCCCTTTTAAGTCCCTAATCGGCCCTACTCCTTTTACTATTTATATGCCTGTAGAAGACTTTGGAATTCCCCTTTATGTTGGCTGCCAGTCTTTCCTCATAATCCCTCTTCATTTCTCTAATATGCTTTTTCACCTCCCCTCTGAACCTTCTGTATTCCTCTTAGTTCTCAATTATATTTTCTACTGGACGCCTGTCATGAGCACACTTTTTAAAAAAAATAATTTCTATCTCCTTTTTCATCCATGGAGCTCTGTATTTGTTTGCTCCACCTTTCCCTTTTGAGGAATATACCTTGATTTTGCCCAAACCAATTCTTTTTTGAAGGTAGCCCATTGCCCAGCTACAGTTTTTCCCACCAAACTTTCGTTCCAGTCTATTTGGCCCAGCTCCATTCTTGCCCCATCGAAGTCGGCTCTTGTCCAGTTAATTATTCTTACTCTAGATTGCCTGTCGCCTTTTTCTATCTTCATCCTGAAACGTACAATACAATGATCACCGTCTCCTAAATGTTCCCCCACTGACACTTTATCTACTTGTACATCCTCTTTCTCCAGCACTTGCTAATTGTACAAAGATACCTCGGACCACAATCAAAGCATTTTAAAGTCGTCATATTCATTGTCTTCGTCATCTAATGAATGAATTTGACAAACTCTTTTTGAGTCACTTTGGCTATGGTACCATCATAAGGATCCCACTCAGGATTAGATCTGGTATTTTGGGTTTCAGAATCATCCCTCCGTAACTAATAACCTTCCTCTCCATCCACTGAATTGAATCTCGCATGTTTTTTCAATGATCTGATGACACTTGGCACTAACAGCATCCCACAATTTGATATGAAACTGCGCAAAACATTAAGGAAGGGAGCACTCTTTGTGAAGGGTTATTCTCCATCAACCATCCACCTATTCCATTCTGTGCAAACATGATTCTTAAATGGCTTGTTAAGTCACACATCCAAAAAGGTTGAACTACAGACGTTAGGCCCTGGTATAACTGCAATGTGGGTGTAATTGCTTCATAGGCACCTCTTGATCTCACCGGTTATTTGGGATCTTAACATGCCTCACACTAATAAGCTGCGTTCTTTACGTAGGCCACTCAGACACCTATTCCACACATTATCAATCCAAAACTTTACTCCATCCTCATCCATCCAACCGTTCTCATGGACATGCACAAAATAATCCTGCAGGGACCTTGATGTTTGACATGGTTTTACTTTTGAAAGTTACCGTAGGCTTTAGTTTTGTTCCGTCGCCCATGCAAGCGAGTACCACCATGAATTTTGTCTTCGTGTGTCCTGTCGTTTTCACTAAACTGTTTTTGCACCTTTCCACTCCACGGTTTGGCTGCTGGGCATAGTGGAATTCATGGGCGTTTCATCCATGTTGCTGGATGCAACTTTATGGGTACTCATGTTTTTGCTGCTGTCCGATGATGAATCACTGCTAATGGACTTTTTGGCACTGAGGACTTTTGATAGTCTCTAAGCGATCTAGATCTTCTGCTGCAACACTAGACCAGTTTCATTCCCTAAAGCGACTACACCAACTAGCTGTTGCTCTGAAACCTTTGCTGGACTCTGGCCCACTTAAGTGCAAACATACACATTGTATTTCTTGTGACGGTGCAACCATTCTGAAAATTTTCGAAAACCGATTATGATACATGCTTCTCAAGGTCAGGCCAGTGGCTGGTCCCTGTTCTCATGGTGCATTTGGTCTTGGGCATCTTCTTCAGGGTAGATTCCTTCTTCTTCCATTCTCACGCCAGTGTCTCACTAACACCAAATTGCCTCGCTGCAGCACAGTTATTTGACGAGTTAGCAACTTCTACAACTTTTAGCTTGAAGGCAGCTTCATACTTCCTTTGTTTTGTTGGCAGACCCATATCTGTTCATCACTCAACAGCCATTCGTGGTCTGCTCTGTATGGGCATGTCTTAAACTCACACACATCTTCGCAGCACAGCCTGTGTCACATTCTCGATCCCATGCACTGATTTACAAGTTAAGGTAAATAAAACGTACATTTTTGGGGTGAGAAACTAAGGCCTACTAGCAATGCGAGTAGAGCATTTCGTAGGTGAAAAGTGGGGTCCACTTATACATCCAGCAGATGCAAAAGTATGGTTTTTGGCACTGAAAAATTCATTCTATATGCCAGGTCAACTTATTCGCCATGACCTATGGTAATTCTATTCATTTAGAATTTGCACCCTCCAGAATGGTTACTGAATGGCAGCTTGCAACTTGAACAATTTTCCTGTAAGGCACTCGGGTTTATATGAACTTAACTCATTAAACCTGTCCTTTGCCAGCTTCAAAATAGGTTAGGTTCTGAAATTCCTCCCAAATAATCTCACATTCTATCTATAAGTCCACAGACCTTAATTCTATATAGGGTGTTTTACTGCATAAGCCATAAACTGGGCACATAGGCTTTTCAGCTATTTAACATGATCATGACTTTCCTGATTTTATATATTACTCATTAATGATTCACAGTTTTGAGTGGTTATTGTGGAAAGTTACCATTTAAAAAAAATTTGGTTTCACTGGTTCTCTTATAAAACGGCCCAAAATCCCAATTTCCTCAAACCAGTGCTGCCCAGGTCAGAATTGCCAAATAAATAAACCTGGAAAAATTGCCTCTCAAAATAATCAAACTGATCATTGCGCAAGATTATCAACAGATTCTTTGCATTCAGAATATTAGAAATAAAAAAACGCTGGAAAAACGTGGCAGGTCTGGCAGCATCTGTGGAGAGAGAAACAGTTAATGTCAAGTCCAACATGGCTCTTCTTTGAAACTGCAGAGAGGTAGAAATATGATGGGTTCTTATGCTGTTTAAAAAAAAAGGGCGGGGGGGGGGAGAGATCAGGTGGAGCAAAATAGAAGGTCAGGGATAGGTTAGAGGGCAGGAGAGATTAAATGGCTAAGATGTCATGGATGAGGTGTTGGGGGTGATAGGAGTCTACCACAAGCTGGAGGAACAGCACCTCATCCTCCGAGTAGGCATTTTATAGCCGCCTTGGCTCAACACCGAGTTCAACAATTTCAGACCATAAACTCTGTCCTCCATTTTGAATCTTCCCCCCCAAGTCTGTATCTTGTTTTCATGTTTTTGCTTTCAGACACGCAGATCCTTTTTCTGTTATTAACACATTCTGCTATTTTGCTTTCAGACAGCACCAACCTTTAATCTGCTATTAACACCTACTCTGGGCCAAAGCTTTATTCTATGTTACCATCATTTCCACTCCCTTTGTCTTGTGCTCCATGACAACTTTGTCATTTAATCTCTCTTGCCCTCTAACCTCTCCCTGACCTTCTATTTTGCTCCATCCTGCTTCCCCCCCTTTTCAACAGCATAAACATTTCTACCTCGCTCCAGTTTCAAAGAGTCAGATCAGACTTGAGACATTAACTCTGTTCCTCTATCCACAGATGCTGCCAGGCCTGAATTTTTCCAGCATTTTCTGCTTTTATGTCAGATTTCCAGCATCCACAGTATTTTGCTTTCATTCCTAATAGTAGTTCTGATGAAAGGTCACAGATCTGAAGTGTTAACTGTTTCTCTTTCCCAGATGCTGCCTGATTTCCTGAGTATTTCCAGTGTTTTCTGTTCATGTTCCTAATAGTAGGTCCCTCCTTGCTAGTCTCAGAAGCGAAAGTCACTGACTGTAACACCCAGTGAATAGAGCAAGTAGTGAGGGCTGAAAGAAATCCAAGATTTGTTAAGGGGGCCATGCCTCAATTTGAGCCAGCAAGAGTTTATTGTTGTGTGAGACTTTCTCCCCCTATAAGATTTCTGTTGGAGCAACCAATAAACACTTACCCTCCACTGCTGCTTCGTGTGGTGAGAAGATACGGGCATCGCCACATGGCGATGTACTGATATAGATGTGAAACTGCACATTCTCCTTAAGCTTGAAGCCTCCACCTTCACGCTTAACAAAAATGGATTTGTGGTGGTCTTCTGTCTTGTTACTTTAGAAATGAGAACACAAAATATTGTTTTTACAACACTGAAAACTCCAGTCCGTACTAGGGTATTGCAAGTTCAGGCTTGTGCATTTGATTGAGAAAATGCATAAAAAGTATATTTTTTAAAAATACCACTGTGTTCAAACAAACCTTTCCCACTGACCTGGTCAGTGACTTGTGGGTTGATGACAAAATAAACAGGGACTGAATTTTGCACTCGTCAGATGCACGTGACCGGCGGGCCCGGGAGCAGACGGGAAATGGTCCCCCGACTGCGATTTCACGCTGGCTGGCCATTAATTGGTGCCCTGAGAAAGGCTCAGCATTGCCAGTGGGGGTGGGAAGAGGGCAGGTGCCGACGTCACTGCGGGTGTTGTGAGCGCTTCCACTGAGGTCCCTGAAGGCAGACAGCTGCCTCAGAGAGCTGCAGACCTCCAAATAATAAAATAAAGCACAAAAATGCTGCACAAAATGTCCATGCAGCGCAATCAAGTAGCTGAAAGCAGACCTCATAAAAAAATCCCTAGATTTTTTAAATTTCATACCCTAATGGAGGTTTCATCCCGCCCTTGGATGAGGTTTCATCAAAAACATAAAGCCCATCTGGCTGATTGGCCCATCCGTCAACCGTAAGGTTGGACGAGTCATGAAAAATCGCTTGCAAGTGGGCCATTAATAAGCTTAATTGCCCGCATAACTGTTGGTGGGCACCCTTCCGACTTTTGCGCGCGCCCGCCGAGCGAAATATTGCGCGAGCACGCAATGAAGTCGGGACGCTCGCCCGACATCGTCTCGCATGATTTTACGCCCGTTCGGATCAGGTGCGTGCCCGCTCGCGGGACATAAAATTCTGGCCCCGGAGTTAAACAGGTTCTACTAGGTCACAATAGAAGGATCCTAGTTATCATTCTTTTAGTTGCCTGAAAAGATGGACATCAAGAAACATGCTATTCTATGATTTGTTTTACCAAAACATAATGCTTTTCAATGCATCCTTAACACATATTCCATGAACATCTAGAAGATTTAGGGGGGAAAAAAGGATTGCCACATTGCCAAAGAGCATTATATAAGACTGATAGAATTGTTGGATAAAAATAGGACATCCATTATCCGGAAAACACAAAATAAAGAAAAAAAGGCATCATCTTCCTTATGATCGCAAGGGACCCGTGCAGAAACATCTCAGATAATGGCCCTATAGAGGCCTGAAATAACTCTAAATGCTATGAACTGTAAATAGAAAACATTGTCAGCTTGGTTAGCAATATTAGTTATTTCACGAATTATGTAAACTTGACATCTTGGTGAATTTTGCTTCGTAACTTTAAAAATCTCCATTATATTTTCACGGCTGCAGATAGTAACACGAGATCCAGCCAGGATGGAGATAATTGGGTAATTCCCCTGTTATTCACACCTGGAGACTGTACTGCTGTAAGTAACTAAGATTGACGTTGCACTTATCATTTGTATTATGTAACTATCCTCCAGTTACTATATTTTGCTGGAAAGATAAATCTGCTTTTATCAGTTTTTATTAGTTTCAGTCATAAGTTTGGCAAATTAAAACACAGCTTCACCCTACCTCTAACTCACTGGCTCATTGACACAGTGGTGTCAATATTTACTCTGTACTTTTATTAGGAGTTTGCAACTTGCTAGTATTTGTCTTTTGCACTCATCTACAGCGAAAGCATTTCCTGGAGTAATCGACAAAAGTGTCTGCTGCTTCCAGAAGTAAATGACTCATTCTCATCATGGGTTACTTGCAGGTGATCTCTCATCACAACAGAAGTAGTTTGATTATTAAAGCAGGTGCATATATTGTTCAGGTCGAAGTTAGTCTTATTGTCTAACAAATGTGTAGATCAAGTGCACCTAGGTAATTAAATTACTAATACTGATCGCTGAGCTGACAATTTGCAGTCTATAGCATTTGTAGTGGTTTGGGCCTCTGTAGGCCCATTAACTGTGATAAAAACAAAAACAGCTGGAAAAACTCAGCAGGCCTGACAGCATCTGCGGAGAGGAATACGGTTAACATTTTGAGTCCGTATGACTCTTCATCAGAACTGTTCTGATGAAGAGTCATACGGACTCGAAATGTTAACCATATTCCTCTCCGCAGATGCTGTCAGACCTGCTGAGTTTTTCCAGCTGTTTTTGTTTCAGATTTCCAGCATCCGCAGTATTTTGCTTTTACCATTAACTGTGATGTCTCTACATGGCATCTTGTTTATCAGGCCTGTAAATTTGGCTTTGGCCTGCTTCAAAGTGGCGTAAATGAATGAAAAATGGATGCCTAGCCGAAAAATATATTTAGAAGGGGTAACAGAAAACTTGGTCAGAGGTGGGAGGGTACGAAGGGAGGACAGGAAGTGGAAAGGCAGACACAGTTAGGGATGGGATTCCAGGGTTTGGGGTGCATCTACCAGAGGTCGATCAGAGGAAGTCTGTGTTTGAAGAGGTTGTAGCGCTGGTAAAATTTGGAAAGATGGGGACATGAAGGGTTTTAAACATGAGAATTTTCAATTTGAAGTTTTGTGGAACTGTAAGCTAATACAGGTGAGCGAGAACAGAAGAAGTGATGGGTGAGTGAAACAGCATACGTGCAGGATTTCGGAAGTCTGTAGACTCGACTATGCTGACGCACTTCTGGCTGGTCTCCTACATTCTACCCTTCGTACTCCTGAGGTCATCTAAAACTCTGCTGTCTTAACTCGCAGCAAGTCCCGCTGCCCCCTCACCCCTGTGCTCGTTGACTTACATTGGCTGCAGGTCAAGTAAAGTCTTTATTTTAAAATTCTCATCTTGTTTTCAAATTCCTCCATGGTCTGGCCCCTCCCTATTTGTGTAACCTCCTTCAGCCCCAAAACCCTACAAGATATCTGTGCTCCTCTAATTCTGACCTCTTGTGCGCCACCAATTTTAATTGCACCATCATTGGTGACTGTGCCTTCAGTTGCCTAGGCGTCAAGTTCTGGAATGCCCTCCCTACACACCATTCTGCCTCTCTACTTCACTTTCCACCTTTAAGACACTCCTTAAAACCTACCCCTTTGCCCAAGCTTTTGGCCATCTGATTTAATATCTCCTTATGTGATTTGGTGTCATACTTTGCTTTATAACGCTCCTGAGGAGCACTTGGGGACATTTTATTTCCTTAACTGATTTACATACTGTGTTTAAGTATGAGGGGGCATCCATAGACAATGGAAGAGAGGGGCTCACTGGATGGGCTGACTAACCATGTTGAAGACTGCAGAGAGTTAATGCAACATAGTCTCAGACACAGAATATAATTTGTGACTTTTCCCAGGATGGTTTTGGTGCTTAGGTTGGTAATGAGCTTCTGGAATGATACTCACAACTTCGGAAGGTGGCAATCTAGCATGAACAGCTCTGGGGCGGGGGGTTAAGCCTGTTTTTTTTTGGTTGAGTTGATGACAGCAATTTTGCAAAGGCAGTGGCACAGTGCCAAGGAGTGGGCAGTGGAAAAGAAACAAGCATTTACAATGTCAGCTAATATAGGGATCATAAACAGAAAATGGGTTGTCACAGTTTAGTGCAAATAGGGTTAATGGAGAAGATGGTGGGGTGTATGGATGTGATTAGCTCGGAGCCACCATGGAAATGGATGGGTGAAAAAATACAGAAAGATGGGGGCTCAGGACTCGGACCCACAGTGGGTAACATGTTGGGCAAGAAGAAAAGAGGGAAGCAGCAGAGCTAGCAGAACAGACAAGCTCCTCAGATTTATTTTACTTTTTAAAAAGAGGTGAGGATGGAGGTTGTGGGGAGTCGAGTTTAAGACAGTTGGTAGTGGGGAAAATAAATGCTCTATCAATAGGTTAGTTACAGACTGACCTCAGGAATCACAATACCACATGAAATCCATTTAAGAACACTATAATACCAGTGTTATAAAATATGACGCAGCACAGTGATTCTTTAATTCTACCCACCTTAAATGGTACTCCATTTGGAAATAGAGAAACCGGATGAGGGATCTGCGTGCAACAATTTCAGCATGACAATCATTCAGAGCCAAGCCTCGGTCACTCATATACTCGCCATTGATGCATTTAGTTCCTGTGGCGACACATATAACCTGGGCATCTTTGACATCAGATCCTGGTTTCAGATGTGGTATGGAGGGTGAGGGAAAGAGGAAAGGTGAGATACAGAAAGCCAGTATAGTACACTACGAGGATCAAAGAGTTACAGCACAGAAGACCAGTTGGTCCATTGTGTCTATGCTGGCTCTTTGCTAAAGCAATGCAGAACAAATACCACTGCTCTTGTTCCTCTTCAAATCTACTTGAAATATTTGTCAAATTTTCCCTTAAAAGATGTCTCTTTCTGATGCAATTCGTTGGATGCATAAACAAATTCTTCCCAAATTCTCTCACTTCATAATTGACCAATTTATACCGACAAACTTTCATCACTGACTCCCAACCTGAGGAAATAGTCTTAATCACATCCACAAAACTTTCTTAATTGTCAAACACTAATCCCTGGGTTCTGATCACTGCCAATCTTTCTACAATCCTGATAATAATCATGAAGCCAACCCTTTGTTTCCCGTTTATTAACCAGTTTTCCATTCATGTTGCTACATCTCCTGTTCTACCTTAAGACTGAGATACCTCATTGAAAATCTTCTGAAAAATCCATATACACTGTATCTACTGTGTTCCCTTTATCTGTTCAATCATGCCTCCAAATTGAAACCATTAGATTTTACAAACATGACTTAGCTTCAACAAATTTGTGCTGGCTGTCCTCAATTAAGCCATACATTTCTAAACTCTTACTAAGTATATCACACATAATTGACAGCTGATGTTAGACCACTTTCTTTTCTTGAACAGAGGTGTTATATTGAATATTCTCAAGTCCCCAGCACAATCTGCAAATGGACAAATGATTCAAAACTGTGATTAGCGCTTCTGCTTTCTCCTCTTGGACTTCCTTCAACATTGACTATGTTGCAGCAGAGGCCGAGCAGTCAGCAGCATGGTTTATTTTGACAATTCTCAGCATTTTTCTTTGGATGTAAGCCAAGCAGAAAGTCATTGAGATAATTATTTTCTTGCATTTCTGTTAAGGCCACAAATTCTGATTCCCACGATTTTTACCTTCATGTGTGTACAAATTACACAGATATTCTAAATGATGGCAAGATTCACTACACTGAATTGTCTTAGAATGAAGTAATCCAAGAATGTTGTGACGGACAACTTCCTATCTGATATTGTACAGATCTGCTCCATTGCAATATGAATGAAAAACACTGCACGCTACTCCTAATCATTATACCAAGACTAACTTGAATCATCATCTCTTAACTCACAAATTATGGTAATAATGGGTAACAATTGTACTTACATCTGTTGAGACATGGAAAGGAAGCAGTTAAGTTGAAAATTAGTAGAAAGTTGAGGCATATGATAATATGTGACTGATTAAGTTAGAAGACGACAAAGGCCCTGATCACGTCAGAAATTGATTAAATTGTTAAAAGGCAAAGGCCCGGATCACCTTGGTAACTCCTTAAGTTAGCAACTCGAAAACTCATTTATCACAGGCAGAAGGTATTAAGACTAACACAAACAGAAGAAGGTGAAGCACCAATTTATAACCAATTACAGAGTTTATGGGAATACCCCGGGGACTTGAAGGTGTGAAAAGGGATGATTGATTAAAGCCATGGTACTGTATGAAAAGTTCATAACTTGACTGCATCCTGCTTTTCGCACTCTAACACTGAACTAAAGGCAAGAAAAGAAACAAGGACTGAGCCAGCCTATCATTGTACCCAGTGGATTGAACTTCACCATCTCCCCATGCACACGTGAGAATTCATTTTGACACTACCAGCCCACAATTCCCTTCATGTTTCTTCTTACTAACAATGTAGCCCCCTTATTGTATCCTCCTGAGGATTACGTGACAATATTACTCTATAGTATTATCACAGCTAAAACTGTTAAAAGTTGGAGAGGTTGCTATCTGTATTAGCACAATCTCCATTTTAAGATCATGGTACACGCTGGAAATCAAAATTATTTATTTAATTTTGGGGTTCCGTTGATGTTGTTTTCATAGTTTATAATAAATATAATTATTATATTTACAATTTATAATATGGCCTTACTCCCAACAATCATTTATGATGCTTAAAAAAAAATCAGTGAATGTATATAATAAATAATTATAAAAAGTTATAAGACGAAATGCAAGCCAGTAATCAGTGCTACATGAAATAACTGATTAAACAACTAATCTAACACGTTTACACAAAGAAAAACCTAAGGCATATGGATCCTTGGCTTTATAAATAGGGTCACAGGAATAGACATTCATCTTAGGCAGTGGCGCAAAATGGGTAGCACTGAATTGGTTGCCTGTTACATGCAGTGCCAAATACTCAGTTCCATTGCAGTCAATGGACTTAACTATCAGGTGTGTGTATAATGGGAGGCCAATTCTATACTGCCCATTTTGTGCCAGCGTCTGAGACAATTTCAACCCCACAGAGTACAAAAGCAAGGAAGGTATGCTAAACCTTTGTAAAACACTGTTTAGGCCCCCCGTTGGAGTATTGAGGCCAATTCTGGACAGCACATTTTAGGAAGGATTTCAAGGGCTTAGAGATATTGCAGAGAAGATTTACTAGAATGGTGTTAGGGATGATGAACTTCTATCATGTGGACAGACTGTCAAGACAGCAAAGATTATTAAGGGAAATTTGGTGGGGGAGTTCAAAATCATGAAATGTTTTGATTGAGTAAATAAGGAGAAGCTGGTTCCAGTGGCAGAAAGGTCAGTAACCAGGGGACACAGATAATTGCCAAAAGAACCAGGCGCAACATGTTTCTTTTACACAGCGAGTAATGATGATCCAAAATACACTGCCTAAAAGGGTGGTGGAAGCAAATTCAATAACTTTCAAAAGTGAATTGGATAAATATTTGAAAAGGGGAACACTTGCAGAGCAGGAGAATGGATTATAATTCTTTGGTCTTTCAAAGAGTCTTCTTCATTCACAATGACAGAAATTATTTATGCGTTTTTTCACACATGACATTAATACATGACCCCCAGTTTCATCCTTTACTACTAATGCAATACATGTGGTTATACAGTTAAGTCTGTTGTATGCATGATAGAATATTTACATTTTTCACTTTCATTAATTTACTGAAATACTTTGTTACTACACAAAAGGCATGTTGAATAAACAGGGTGATTGATGGATAATAGAATAGAAAATTTATTCCACTTGTGAGGAAAACCTTTATAAAACTCACTGGTGACAGTTGCACAAGAGTTATCCAGTCTTCCTCACTCACAGGATAAATGTTTTATTCCATAGTTCGCCACTGAGCATCTTCCATACTGTACATAAAACTTTCACAAATTATAAATGGTTAGAAATTAGGGATTCCATATGCAAATGTATTTTTATAATCAAGACACACATTTATGTTGGAAGCTAATTTATATATTTTTATAGATAGAGGACAGGGATGGGAAAGCACCAATAAAACTTAATTCACAATGAGTTCTAGAATAAAATTTAAATATATATAGCCAACAGGCCTTCACACAGTGCATAGAATTTTACAACACAGAAACAGGCTATTCAGCCCACTGACTTTTGCCAGCATTTATGTTCCACATGAGCCCTTGCTCATCTACTTCAGCTATCAACATATCCTTCTACTCCTTTCTCTCTCATTTACTTAGCTAGCTTCCCATTAAATGCATCCATGCTATTCACCTCAATCATTCCACTTTAACATCACAAACTCTATTTTTTTTATTAAATGTGAAATAATTGAAGCATATTTATACAATCCAATTTATTCCAAAAGAAACCCAACATACAAAAGTGAAGAAATGAAACAAATTGCAATGTACCTGTTGTCATGACAACACCGGCAAGAACTTTCCTCCGTGCATGAGGGGAGGTGAAGTTGTCAGTCAGTTCACTGAATTTATCCACCACTAATCGAGCCACTGCATCTGCCAGTACCTAGTCAGAGGAATGAGATCAGACATTCAGGTCAAATCCATAGAGTATATTGCTCCCAACCATCCTTTTTCTGGTCCAAACTACCTATTAATTTACTTAGCGTTGCTTTCTACAGACTAGAATTGCCACACGATTAAAAATTATACAGCATTCCTTAGCTTGGTGCGACAAATACAGGATTCTCTTAAATTGGCTGAACATGTTTTGCAATTTCCATTTGATGTGATACGGTACTCACATCTCCATCTTCTGCTTGTTTTGTCAGATCAAGAAATTCTAGAAGCCACATTCGATTTATAAATCACACTTCTATATTTAGATATAAATCACGTATACAGACACAACTGACCTTTCGCTTCTAGGACCCATGTCCAAATCCAGTTCTGGTTGATGAGGAAAAACATCCTCTGTCAGTTGATTGAGGCTTCAATGCAAAATAAATTTGGGCAGTCTTAATCCAGTTCCTAATTGGCGTGGGCTGACAGCACAAACTGAAATAATTCAGCACTAATTGGCCCTCTATTTAGTGTGATGGCAGAATGGCTGGTGTCGAAAATGGAAAATTATGCAGTAGGGGAAGAAGCTCTTTTAAGGTTGGGACATTGCTGGACCAGGGTAGAGAGTGCTGTGCATCTGATTGCGCTTTACCATAACTGGGAATGCTTGGTGCCACCATTGAGCGCCTAAAGTGGAAAGAGTTCCATTCCTTCGCAGTAACATCTCTCCCCAATGAGGATTAAAATTAAAAAAACAAACACATGAAACAGTTTTCAGTACACCAAATTCTCAGTTCATCGTTTCCAATAACAGCAATGGGTTTGAATTTTAACCAATCATACACTTAACATTTTTGGTTTTACCTTTTGCATACTTAAAAAAGCTACATAAAACATTTTTTCTCTTGAGTGTTATCCCAGTTTATGTTACTTTTCTCCAAGCTTACTCTGGGATGCAGATACGCCTTGGCTTTACCACTACCAACAGTATCCTTAAGCCCCTCTAGCCTGCTCCCTCCACCCTCACTTCAAACAAGTATGAGGAGCTCATGGACTTTGTTGTCACAAGATCATCCCTTCAGCTATTTCTGTCACATTGCCCTTCCTTTACCAAATCAAGTTCCCCAAGATTTACCCCTGCCCTAGCTCTGAAAACATGTCTATTTTTAGTTTCGCTTCTATTTCCCTTTATATGTTCTCCAAGCTCACCTTGTCAATGAGACCCACCTTCTTCTATTCCTCTCCATACCATCCTTGCAGATCACCACTCTATCTTCAATCTTCATATCCACTCCAAGTCCCTGGAATATGTTTGCACCTCCCAAATCTGAACCCATCTTTCATACAACTACATGCTTGAACCTCTGAAGCCACAGCACTGAAACAGCTCAAATCAAAGTCACAGAATACTTGGTTCCACTATAATCTATTCAACTGTTTTCAGAAAATCTCCACTAATGCCTTCTCTTCTTGTCGCTACACCTCTGAAGTCTTCAAGGGTCTATCCTAGGTCACCTCATCTATATGGCTCTCTTTGGCGTCATCATCTGAAGACATGAAGTCAAGCTGAACATATATGCTGGCAACACCCAGCTCTACCCTTCTACCAGCTCTCTTGACCACCTGTTTTGGGAAGACCAAATCCATTGCCTTTAACCATACTACAGATTCCACTCCCTGTCACCAATGCCATCCCCTTCTTTGGCTGCTGTTTCAGAATATTCACAACCTCAGTGTCCTGTTTGACTCTTTTCCCCACCTTTGGGTTCTCCACTTAATTGCTTTCTCACAGGTAATTCCTTTATTCTCATAACTTCTTGCACAATGGATACTCAGCTACAGGGGATCCAACCTTAATCATATAAATGCAATAATATTTGCAGACATCATGTGGTCAAATGTCTCATGGTCAAATCTCCAGGAATGGCTTGAACCAGAGTTGGCAACTCTGGTATATGTTGGATTACACTGTGTGACAGCCTTGTGAATGCTCTTGTAACTTGCTTAAAAGCTACCAAAGTAGTAGGTGTGGAGCAGGTGGAATGACCATCAATCTACCCACCAGGCTTCTTCCTTGCAAAAGGAATAAAAGTGAGGACATTCAGTTGGATAAAGTACTCAAAAGCGTAACTCAAAATTAATAATGGAAAGAGATCCAGCACAACCTCGAGTTAAAGGACAGAGGGCAGTTGTACGGCACCCAGCTTCTCAAAGTATCTCAATATTAATTCAAAGATATGTTACAATCTTCAACTGCCCCATCATTCTCCTCCCTTGCCTCCCTCAGTACTCTGGGGTAGATCCCATCTGGCCCTGGGGACTTATCCACCTTAATATCCTTCAAGACGCCTAATGCCTCCTCTTTTTTGATCTCAACATGATCCAGGCTATTTACACACTCTTCCCTAGACAATTTATTTGAAGATGCAGTACAGGATGTCTTAGCAGACAGATCTACTTTATGAATTCAGCAACTATCACTCACAAGGACAGCATAGCTGCAATTCCTATACACACACTACAGACTATTAGCTACTGGTCACTTGCTGCTCTATATCCTGGCTGCTTGCATATTTGCATATTCCCTTAAAATGTCATCACAATGCCTGTCTTTGCCCGTCCTGATGAAACCTGCCATTGGTGAGAATGGTGATGGAAAAATAGCACGCTGGCCAGCGGCACTATTCCTAGCACCCATCCGCCTCTGTTTCCAACCGGGAAGATCAGGAGTCTTCGATTTCAGAACAGCGCAGTGAAATGAATGCTCTGTGTTTTGTTAAAAGCCACACAAGACCATTTCCCACCTTGCAATTAACACTGCAACTGTAGTGAAGTTGATTTTAAAATAGAAGAGTTTGGTGCTCGTGAGAATCGAGCACGAACAAAACTCCCAAATTATAGTGTCTTGGGGCAGGATTTTCTGGTCCTGGTCACGGGTGGGACCCGCTGCGGGCGAGGCGGTGCCCCAGCCAGAAGCCCATTGGCTTGCAATGAGACCGGAAGATCCCGGCGGCACGTGGGTGCGGAAGATCCCACCGTTGGTCTCGAACCCAGTCCCAGCTGCAATATAGGTGAATATAGTGATGGTGAGAATGCGGCACATCTTGTATGGATCACCTAATTCCTT